>NW_021703778.1:43325886-43417986 GCF_005190385.1 Monodon monoceros
AGGAAGGAAGGAAGGAAGGAAGGAAGGAAGGAAGGAAGGAAGGAAGGAAGGAAGGGAGGAAGGAAGGAAGGGAGGGAGGAGGAAGGGAGGAAGGGAGGAAGGGAGGGAGGGAGAGAGGAAATAGGAAGGAAGGAAGGAAGGGAGGGAGGAAGGAAGGAAGGGAGGAAGGAGGAAGGAAGGAAGGAGGAAGGGAGGAAGGGAGGGAGGGAGAGAGGAAATAGGAAGGAAGGAAGGGAGGGAGAGAGGAAATAGGAAGGAAGGAAGGAAGGAAGGGAGGAAGGAAGGAAGGAAAGAGGAAGGAAGGGAGGGAGGGAGGGAGGGAGAGATGGGGAGGGGAGGGGAGGGGGGAGGAAGAAAGAGGGAGGAAGGGAAGGAGGATAAGAGAGAGAGTGTGAGTGAGAGTGGGGAGACTTGACCATCCTCCCAAAAGAAAGAGCTGCATCTCAGCAATCAGCCCCTTCTGAAGGCTGCAGCCCCGCCCTCAACTTGCTCCTGCTTAGCTCTCCTGGGGAGCTGACAGCACCAGCTGCAGCTCATTTTACTCCCTGCTAGAACTCAGGGTATTATCATATGATATTCATGCCTATTTTTACAAATAATTCATCTTTTTTTGCACGAAAGTAAAATAGCCTGAAGCCAGAACATTTAAAATGAACGTTGATGCCTTATTCATAAAATAATAATGTGCTGGTTTGCCAGACGGTTTGTAAAAAGTCCTGAAGCTAAAATACACGGAGTTCTAGGTCTATTTTTAGCCTGGAAAAGGCCTCCCGATGTCTTTCTCAGTTCACACTTGATAAGGGCAGTTGTTATGCTTTCTCTGAAACTGGGCTTTCCCAAATCAGTTGCATTCACACAGGGAAATCTAGAAGATAACTTGGCAAATAAACATATTTATGAAATCCAAACCCCCAGTACACAAATGCTTTTTTTAACTGCACAAAAATGGATTATAAACAAAAGGCTAATGGAGTCTCTGGTCAACCACAGTTATGGGAAATGGGACAGACTGTTACCGTTTACGGGACTCTTTTTCCCAAGCCTGACAGGGAGATTTCTTTTGCAGAGGAATAGCAATTCCAGAGCTGGAAGTACTTAAAACAACTGTTAGATGATAAGATTTGTGCCCCCGTGTTATCATGGTTTCCTCCTTCCCCAATACTATGCGCCAGTCATTTATGACATCTTTATTTTGTCACCCGTGATGATTTTGTAAATGGTAAGGTCGCTCTTGTCAAATTACCTCCAGAAGGACACGCAACAGACTCATAATGTCAGTTGTCTATGACATTGGGTGACCAACCAGTTTGCTAAGGACTTTCAGTGCTAAACCAGAAAGTCCCAGACAAACCAGGACCAGTTGGTCACCATACCTTTGCAGAGGGAGCTTGAATTGCTGGGATGGGGCAGGGGAGAAAATGGTGACTCTATACCCTTTCACACGTTTGGAATATTAAACACTGTGAGTTCACTACCTGTTCAAAAAATTAGGTTAAAAATATTCTGTCAGATGAATGGATAAATAACATGTGATAAATACACACACACACACACATACACACACACACAATGGAATATTACTCAGCCATAAAAAAGAATGAAATAATGCCATTTGCAGCAACATGGATGGACCTAGAGATTATCATACTAAGTGATGTTAAGTCAGACAGAGAAAGACAAATATCACATATCACTTATATGTGGAATCTAAGAAAATGATACAAATGAACTTACAGAACAGAAACAGACTCACAGACGTAGAAAACAATCTTATAAAAAAAAAAAAAAAGAAACTATCTTATGGTTACCAAAGGGGAAGGGAGGAGGGATAAATTAGGAGTTTGGGATTAACAGATACACACTACTCTATATAAAATAAACAACAAGGGCCTACTGATTGCACAGGGAACTATATTTAATGCCTTGCAATAACCTATAATGGAAAAGAATCTGAAAAGAATATGTACATACATATATATATATATATATATATATATATATATATATATATATATATGTATATCACTTTGCGGTATACCTGAAACTAACACACTGTAAATCAGCCATACTTCAATAAAAAAAAATTCTGTCAGTATCAGGTGAGAGGACTATTTACTTAAATTAGTAGATCTCTAAGAATGACAACAGTCTATTACACCCAAGTGAGATTAACATCATTACATTTAAGTTCTGCTTTGTTTCTTATTTCATTTGTTTCTAAAATATACCCTCCAATTACTCTTTATAAAAGAACTCAAGGGCTTCCCTGGTGGCGCAGTGGTTAAGAATCCACCTGCCAATGCAGGGAACACGGGTTCGAGCCCTGGTCCGGGAAGATCCCACATGCCGCGGAGCAACTAAGCCAGTGCACCACATCCACTGAGCCTGTGCTCTAGAGCCCGCGAGCCACAGCTATTGAAGCCGACGAGCCACAACTATTGAAGCCCACAAGCCACAACTACTGAAGCCCGCGCGCCTAGAGCCTGTGCTCCGCGGCAAGAGAAGCCACTGCAATGAGAAGCTCGCGCACCACAACGAAGAGTAGCCCCGGCTCGCCGCAACTAGAGAAAGCCCGTAGGCAGCAACGAAGACCCAACACAGCCAAAAATAATAAATAAGTAAAATAAATAAATTTATTAAAAAAAAAAAAAAACCTCAAAATTTTGCAAAGTCCTTTAACGCTCATTCTCACAACAGTAAGTAATTAGAGCTTGTATTATTGTTCCATTTCAAAGATGAGGAAACGGAGGCCAAAGGAGGTTATCTAACTTGCCCAGGGCTGGACGTGAGTGTGTGAGGGCCTTCTTTCCCCCCTGGGCAGGCCTCCCCTTTGCTGGCCAACTTTACATCTGGTTAGTATTGTCAAACCATGGAAACAGCGGGCTGTTGCCAAAGAGAAATATTTCTATCAAAGTTTCTCAAGTGTCCCCTAGGAGAGCCCGCCAGCAACCAATAATGACATAGCACTGGCTGATGGAGCCCTCCCAGCCGGTCACACTGTGGAAAAAGTGCCACCCACAGAGAAACTTTTTCTGGGATTTTGAGAGGACACAAAGTCCTGAGGTGCAAACGTGGGGAGAGCCCCAGTCTCTGAGCTGAGGGCGGACTACCCACAGCTCCTTCTGCAGTTCAGTTATTTGTCTCCTACACATCAAAGTCACGTTCACTCGTTTTCTGCTCAGAATGAAGACTTTTGAGAGGCAAAGACCACCTGGGCAGAATTAAACAGGCTACAGACTTCTTTCCCCAGAAAAGCTGAGGGGGAGGCAGGGGCGGTGGGAGGGGCAGTTCACCCTCCCGATGGCTGTTTGTAAAACGAATAGCGAATGTGAGGCAGACTCCAGGCTGCTTGTTGAAAATTCACCAGCTGTTGTCTCTGCACGTCTCAGGGTCACCCCCATGTCCGGAGACATCCCCTGCATTCCTATCCCGCTGTGATCCCACAACTGGCATTGTCAGCTCTCACTGAAGGCCAGAATTAAGTTTCACATTTGTACAAATGCATCTTTGAATTCCCAGGCAGAGCTCTTGAAGAGATGGAGACGCAGGAGAGATCAATTTTGAGGTGGTCCCGAGTGGCACTTCTCCCGACCCCCACTGTGTGAATTTCAAACCTCTATCTCTCTGTGGATACCTCCTAGCCCCACTCTGGACCCTTCCATCTCACAAACAACCTAGCCATCTGCTTCCCAAGAAGCGCGGCTCTGCATCCCTACCCATCTTTCCTTGCTCCCCTCTGGTCCCTGGAATATGCCTGCCCGTTCAAGACCGCTCCCTCTGCCTTTCCTCTGGATCCTGTCTCCTCCATCTCCTCTAAGGCGTTGCTCCACGAATTGCCTCCACTTTCTCCTGTGCCTTCAGTCCTGTAGTAGATACTTCCCATTCTGGGCTCCCATCGCTTTCGAAAACATCCCCTCAACTTTGTGTGTGTCCGTCCTGGCCCCCAACATCTCTAGCTGCTCCTTCCCTGGGCCTCTAAGTGGCATTTGATGATGCTGGGGCTGCCTGCCTTGGAGCTCTCTGGGTTTTCCACTCTCCCTCTGACCTTGGTTCCCCTCTCCTCTGCCCTTGGTTCCTCTGCCCTTAGCTCAGTCTACAGGGTTTCCACCTGAGACCTCTTCTCACTCTGCACCCTCCCCCGGGGTCCTCAACCATGGCCCCAGCTTTAAATGACTTTCTCAACTTGCCCCATGACCATCCTTCAGAGCTTTTGACTCCAGGAGACTCCAACTCGACGTGTCCAAAACGGGGCTCTTGTCCTCCCCCCAGGTCTGTCCCGAGCTCCGTGTCTCTGCTAACAGTGCACAGCAGATGGCAGAGCCAGAAACCTGGATGTTCCTACGCTCCTCCCCACACCCCTCACTCCCACATCCCCAAATCCTTTCTCTTCTCCCTTGAAACGGAGTCTAAAGCCATCCACAAGTAAGTTATACTGACTGGTTCGCTTGCTCATCCATCTTCCCAACACACACCACACACACACACACACACACACACACACACACACACAAATGTAACAGCCATCAAGTCAGGAACTGTGTAGGTTTTGTCCACTGCTGTATCCTCATCAGCCAGAAATGTGCCCGGCACATAGTCAGTGCTCCCTAAATGTTGCTCCAGTGAACGAACCAATACGCACCGCCTTAGTTTCCATCAGGTAATGTGTGGCTAAGCGTATGTAAAGTCAGAAAGCAAGAGTTTGCATCTTGGCTCTGCCATTTACACTGTGCGACTTTTTTAACTGAATTTCAGCTAAGTCTGAATTGCCTCGTCTGTTACAGAGGCATAAAAATAGCAGCTGACTAAAGAGTTCGATGTTAGGATTAAACGAGATAATGCATGGGAAGGGCTCAGCACGGTGCCTGGGACATATCGAGTCATCAATAGGCATTAGATATTGTCGTTGCTGTTGTCATCATCCTTTCCTGTCCTCTAGTCTCACCCATGTTATAATAGTCTTGCAACTGTAACTCCCACCCTACTCTCATAACCAGCCTCATCTTTTCAAATGCAAAATCGAGCGTAATTCTCCCTTGCTGAAAACCCTTAAGGTGAGCTCCTTGCCCACTAGAGTCCCACTTCCTTAGTGTGGCCCCAGCTTCCCCATCCCCAGCTTCATCAAACCCCCCCCGACCCCCATGCACCCCAAACTCTTTAACTCTACGAAACTGCTTGCTCTCCTCCCCTGCAAGCCTTAGCCGGAGCTATTTCCTGGTTCTTCCACCAGGAACGCTCTTGCCTATCCCCTCCCCTCCATTGTTGACCTAAAAGAATTCCAAGTCATTCTATAGAAAGACATAAGCTCCTTTGGGAAGCTTTTCCTGATCTCTTCTCCACGACACCCCCCACCATCCCATGCAAGCCCCAGCCCACATACAGTGCTCCGTGACAGCCAGGGTGGCCAACTGCCCCAGTTTGCCCAGGACTGAAGAGTTGCCCAGAATTCAAGATTTTAGTGCTAAAACCAAAGAATCCTGGGCAAACAGGGGCATTCAGTCACCCTGATAGCATTGATCACATTGTTTTGGAATTAGCTGTCTTTCTGATAAGATTGGAGAGCAGAAATTTTGCCTCGCCCATCTTCACATCCCCAATATCTATCCTAGGGTCAGGCACATATATGGTCCACAGTCAATAAATACTTGTTAAATGCGTTCATTTAGATAGCAATTAATTGTGACAGCGGTAGAGCTAAAAGGCCGCGGTTCAGATCCTGTCCCCCTTCCTGCATGACTTTGGGCATGTGATTACTTTCACTTATGTATTTATGTACTCGTCCTTGAGTGATTTAAGGCAAATTCCTTGGTCTCTCGGAGCCTGCATTTGTAAAATGGAGATAATAACATCCATTTCACAGAGATGTTGTGAAGGTTAAATGGATATCAAGTGGTTAACATAACACCTGGCATATAACAAGCTTTCAATCAATAGTAGCTACTATCACTATTTATTATTATTATTTAAATAGTGAGCACAGTGCACTCCATAAGGGTTGGTTCCCTTGCCCCTATTAAAGAAACGAATACAGGTGGCCTTAAATGTAATTATACCATAGAGAAATCTTCCCTTCAAACACTGGTCGGCCACCTTGGCTATACATTAGAATCCCCCAGGGATCTTTTGCCAAGACTGATGTCCAACCCGACCAGTTAATTCAAATCTCCAGTGATGGATCCATGCATCAACTCCTTTAAAGGGTGATGCTAAAAGGAAACCACGTTGAGAACCTTTGCCTTAGGGCACTGGATTAGCTGCTCTTTAACTCTTTTTTTTTTTGCGGTACGCGGGCCTCTCACTGTTGTGGCCTCTCCCGTTGCGGAGCACAGGCTCTGGACGCGCAGGCTCAGCGGCCATGGCTCACGGGCCTAGCCGCTGCGCGGCATGTGGGATCCTCCCGGAGTGGGTCAGAAACCCGCGTCCCCTGCATCGGCAGGCGGACTCTCAACCACTGCGCCACCAGGGAAGCCCCTGCTCTTTAACTCTTAATTGCTGCCCTGGGTCTTTCCAAATAGTTACCCCTAATCTAGCTGTTGTTAACAGCAAGTGCTGAATTCCCTTTGTCCCCCCTCCCTTTGTCTTCAGGGTAAGAACTGGAGAATTCTCAGCCCACCTGAGGGGAACAATATTGCCTCTCCTCTTAACCATTCCAGGCTGGTACTCTCATTCCTATACCCCTTACCTAGGCCTCTGCCTCTCCATTCCTTTCAGAATCTTCACAGTTTGATATTCTCTCTGGAATTTGGAGAAATGAATAAGAGGTCACTTTATCTGTGTCTTCTCTAAGGGTACATACAGATGGTTTCATTTTCTAGCCAGTGTTTCTCAAACTGGGATCCACAGACATCTCAGGGATCCACCAGTTCTGCATGACAATTTTCTGTTTGCATTTGCAGTTTGCTAATATATGACTATTGTACATTATCTAGTCGTCCCTTTATAAGTTACCTGCAAGATTTGAGTGCTCCTGCTTGTATTTTGTAGCATAAAGGCAGTGTACATATGCAGATTTTGAAGTAGTCCGAGCAGAAGGACCAAGGCACAAAGCAGTAGAAGCAGACAGATTTGAAGCGATCAGCAAGTAGCCATTAGTGTCAAATTAGCTGCAGAAACGGGTGCGGTTTGTGCATCCTGTCTACACATAACAATTTGTAATAAGTAGTAAATATACATTTAAGATATGTTCTGGGCTTCCCTGGTGGCGCAGTGGTTGAGAGTCCGCCTGCCGATGCAGGGGACGCGGGTTCGTGCCCCGGTCCGGGAAGATCCCACATGCCACGGAGCGGCTGGGCCCGTGAGCCATGGCCGCTGAGCCTGTGCGTCCGGAGCCTATGCTCCGCGATGGGAGAGGCCACAACAGTGAGAGACCTGCGTACTGCAAAAAAAAAAAAAAAAAAAGAAAAGATATTTTTTTTTCCCATTCCAAAAACAGTAAGAGAAACCCCATTTAAAGTAGATTTTAATAAGGCTAACCATATCTTTTCATGAACATTAGCCATCTACAGATTACCAAGTGATACTTCATTAAAATCAACACTTCGGAATTACTCACTGGCCAAATTTTGATCATATAGTGCCTGATGGTCCAGCATTAGCAAATATAGTCATGATTTTATCAATACCATTTGTGCTTCATTCCTATGAGAAGAAACAGTGTTTGTGTTAGTATTGTTAAAGTGAAAGTACAGAAACAGATTCTAGAACAAGATCCAAGTCTATATCTTTCCATTATTAAGCCAGCAATAGTGATTCATTTTTAGTAGAGCCTCATCATAAATCCCATCAAAATAATGTTGTTTATTTAGGTGTTGTGCCCACTTACTCTTTGCCTTTTTTTTCTAAATTTGCTTTCGGTTTGATAGGTGTGTAAGAGCAATAAGCATGAACAATGTATACCTAGTTTTATTGAATCCCTAATTAAGAGATGATAAAATAATTCTAGTTACTATTGTCCCTTGTCAATTATCTTTTCCCTCCTGGTTTGGAACACTTGTCCTGGCTGTAGACCAGAACCAGCTGGGGTGCTGTCAGAAATTCAAGCTCACACGTCCTGCTCTGGGTAACAAGAGGTTAGAGACAGGTGTTTGGAGGAAATGACACTTCCTGGGCTCCAGGGAAATCAGTTCCATTTCCTATGGCCAGTCCCCCCGGGCTCTTTTAAATTCTAAATGCTCTTCAACTGATTGATTGATTGCTTTTATAGGACCTTCCTTGTCTCAAATTAATTGGTAAGTTTCTCCTTTCCAGAGTAGTTGGTTTTCTACTTCTCTGATTCAAGGCCCTTCTCACCTCCATCTGGCCTCAAAGATATGAACCTGTAACTAGAGAGATGGCAACTGGATTCTTACACTACTTTTTTTTTAAATTGGACCTCAGATGTAGGGGTTGAATTAATCACACTCCTCAAATATGACATACGATCATCCTGGGTTAGTGCAAAGCCCTTTCTTGTTTTGTCTTTCCCTTTTTTATCCCCTTCCCTACTTACACACACTTACGCACACACACCTGCCAGATTTAACAACCATTCTAATGCCTTTTATGTGAATTTTTTTAAAAATTTACCATCTTAACCTTTTTTTTTTTAATTTTATTTATTTATTTATTTTTGGCTGTGTTGGGTCTTTGTTCCTGTGCAAGGGCTTTCTCTAGTTGTGGTGAGCAGGGGCCACTCTTCATCGCGGTGCGCGGGCCTCTCACTGTCGCGGCCTCTCTTATTGCAGAGCACAAGCTCCAGACACGCAGGCTCAGTAGTTGTGGCTCACAGGCCTAGTTGCTCCGCGGTATGTGGGATCTTCCCAGACCAGGGCTCGAACCCATGTCCCCTGCATTGGCAGGCAGATTCTCAACCACTGTGCCACCAGGGAAGCCCCATGAATTTTTTATAAGTATTTTTCTTGTAAACTTAGTACTGCCAGATAAAATACAGAACATCCAGTTCAGTTTGAGGTTCAGATCAACAATACATAACTTTTAGTGTAAGTAATAATTTTTAGTATAATTTTTCGTTGTTTATCTGAAAGTCAGATTTAGCTGGACATTCATTTTGGGTTTGTTGTTTTGTTTTGGGCTCAATCTGGGAAACCTAGGTAAAATGTAAACTCTCACATACATAGATATTAGGCTACAGAGTTCAATTCCTTTTTTATTTCATTCAGATCTAAGTTGACTCATCCATGTGGCTGTTTTTACATAATCCTACATGATGTATGTACCACTCTGTATTATTCATGCCCCCATGGGGACACAGCAGTCTCCTCCAACTCTCCACTACCTCGAGCAATGCCACAATGAGCACCTTTGTCCGTGTCTCCTAGTGGACTTTTGTGATCATGTTTTTGACATATAAATATGGTATGCACATCCTTAATTTGGTTAAGACTGTCAGGTCGATCAGAGCTGCTATGTGGGTCGACACTCTCACCAGCAGTGCATGAGTCCCTGTGTCCCCACATTCCTGCTAACAGGTGGCATAATCCACCTGTCTAAGAGTGCCTCTAATAAATATCACCTGCCAACTCTTTCTTGTTCTGGTTTGCATTTCTCTTATTACTAATGACTGAAGCATCTTTTCATAGTAAAGTTTGGTTTCCACTTCTATAAATTGCTCCTTTGAATCCTTTGCCCATTTTTCTATGGAAATGCCTATCTTTTTCTTCTTTTTTAGGAATTCCTTGAATTTTTTAGATATTAGTCCCTTGTCATATCTTAAGCATTGCAAATATCTCCCTCTGTCCTATTTTCTATTAAGTTGAAAATGATGTCCTTTATTTTGATATGATCAACTATGTCTTGTGCTGGGAAGTTTTGTCTAGACGGTCTTTTTCTATCCATAAATCACAGAGATACTCTCCAACATCAACTTCTGTTAACTTTGTTGTTTACCTTTAAATGTTATGTATTTAATTCATCTGGGGTCTACTTTTGTATGTGATGTTATGTGGGATCCAGTTTTATTTTTCTCTATTTAAGTTTTCCCAACACCTTCTATTAAACAGCCCATCCTTTTCCCGTTATCCTTTTTTTTTTTTTTTTTTGGATTAAGTTCCCGCATATGCTTAGATACCTCTAAGAGCTGTCCTCTCTGTTCTATTGGTCTATCCATTTTTCCGTTAAATCTATTCCATATTGCCTTTATTATTAAGGCTTTGATATTGTCCTAATACCTAGTGGGCATAACCCTCCCATTCTTTGCCCTTTTCTAGAGTTTGCTTACTTTTTTGTGGACCGGTGTTGTTCTTTACATTTTGATTGTTTATATCAGTTTAAATCGTTCATATTTACAGTTATTGAATTCATCAAAATATACAACTGGGGGCTTCCCTGTTGGCGCAGTTGTTGAGAGTCCGCCTGCCGATGCAGGGGACATGGGTTCGTGCCCCGGTCTGGGAAGATCCCACATGCCGCGGAGCAGCAGGGCCCGTGAGCCATGACCTCTGAGCCTGCGCGTCCAGAGCCTGTGCTCCGCAACGGGAGAGGCCACAACAGTGAAAGGCCCGCGTACCGCAAAAAAATATATATATACAACTGGAATTTTTATTGGTGTTACATTGAGTTTACAAATTAATTAAGAGAAATTTAACAATATTAAATTATCCCAACAAGAGCATGGACTACATCTCCATAGATGATCCTCTGATTCTCAGAGGTTTTTTTCCAGAAAGATTGTGTATATTTTTAGATATGCCAATATCTAGATATTTGTTGACACTGTCAGTGGTATCGTATTTGTACTGAATTTTTTTTTTTTTTTTTTTTTTTGGCCGTGCCATGCAACATATGGGATCTTAGTTCCTCAACCAGGGATCAAACCTGTGCCCCCTGCATTGGGAGCACGGAGCCTTAACCCCTGGACCACCAGGGAAGTCCTGTACTGAAATTTCTAATGAAATATGACTGATGTAAGAAATACTATTGGTTTTTTGGGGTTTTGTTAGTGATCTCATATCCAGCAAGATCTTGGCAAGTCCTCTTATTAGTTCTAATGGCTGATCCTGTTGGATTATCTATGTAGATATTCATATCATGTGTAAACAGTTTTATTTTTTCCTTTCAACTCTTTATCCTCTTATTTATTTCCTATCACCTTAACCAGTAGCTCCATTCTGTGTTAAATGGGGCTATCTTAACTAATATCTCTGGACCCTCTTAGAAGTGAGATATTTGGCAAGTTTCTTCACCATCTTGACTCTCAGTTTCCCCAGCTGATAAGCCTTCCTCATAGAGTTGTGATAATCATAAGAAATTCAAAGTTCCTGGCACACAGTCAGTGCTCAAAGCATAGAGTGTAGTTTTACTAATTCCCCTAATAAAACACAAGTCACCCATTTCCTTGGTATCCCATTCCCACTCTTACAGAAAGTTGTACCATTTAAAACATGTAGGATATCTATGTCAAAGAGTGTCCTGCCTATGTTTTCCTCTAAGAGTTTTATAGTGTCTGGTCTTACATTTAGGTCTTTTCATCAATTTTGAGTTTATTTTTATGTATGGTGTTAGGGAGTGTTCTAATTTCATTCTTTTACATGTAGCTGTCCAGTTTTCCCAGCACCACTTATTGAAGAGACTGTCTTTTCTCCATTGTATATTCCTGCCTCCATTGTCATAGATTAGGTGACCATGGGTGCATGGGTTTATCTCTGGGCTTTCTATCCTGTTCTATTGATCTGTATTTCTGTTTTTGTGCCAGTATCATACTGTTTTGATTAGTGTAGTTTTGTAGTATAGTTTGAAGTCAGGGAGCCTGATTCCTCCACTCTGTTTTCCTTTCTCGAGGTTGCTTGGCTATTCATGGTTTTTTGTGTTTCCATACAAATTGTAAAATTTTTTGTTCTACTTATGTGAAAAAATGCCAGTGATAATTTGATAAGGATTGCATTGAATCTGTAGATTGCTTTGAGTAGTATAGTCATTTTCACAATATTGATTCTTCCAATCCAAGAGCATGGTATATCTCTCCATCTGTTTGTGTTGTCTTTGTAGTATATTTCATCAGTATCTTATAGTTTTCTGAGTACAGGTCTTTTGCCTCCTTAGGTAGGTTTATTCCTAGGTATTTTATTCTTTTTGTTGCAATGGTAAATGGGATTGTTTCCTTAATTTCTCTTTCTGATCTTTCATTGTTAGTGTATAGGAATGCAAGAGATTTCTGTGTATTGATTTTGTATCCTGCAACTTTACCAAATTCATTGATTAGCAGCAAGAACTTTTTTGATCCATCTCCTAGAGTAATGAAAAAAAAAAACAAAAAACGGGGTCCAATTAAACTTAAAGGCTTTTGCACAGCAAAGGAAACCATAAACAAAACAAAAAGATAGTCCTAGGATGGGAGAAAATATTTGCAAATGAAGCAACCAACAAGGGATTAATCTCCAAAATATACAAACAGCTCATGCAGCTCAATATCAAAAAAACAAACAACCCAATCCAAAAATGGGCAGAAGACCTAAATAGACATTTCTCCAAAGAAGATATACAGATTACCAACAAACACATGAAAGGATGCTCAACATCACTAATCATTAGAGAAATGGAAATCAAAACTACAATGAGGTGTCACCTCACACTGGTCAGAATGGCCATCATTAAAAATCTACAGACAATAAATCATGAACAGGGTGTAGAGGAAAGGGAACCCTCCTACACTGTTGGTGGGAATGTAAATTGGTACAGCCACTATGGAGAACAGTATGGAGGTTCCTTAAAAAACTAAAAATAGAACTATCACATGACCCAGCAATCCCACTCCTGGGCATATACCCGGCAAAAACCATATTTCAAAGAGATAACATGCACCCAATATTCATTGCAGCACTATTTACAATAACCAGAACATGGAAGCAACCTAAATGTCCATCAACAGAGGAATGGATAAAGAAGACATGGTACATATATGCAATGAAATATTACTCAGTCATTAAAAAAAGAACAATATAATGCCATTTGCAGCAACAGAGATGGACCTAGAGATTGTTATACTGAGTGAAATAAGTCAGACACAGAAAGACAAATATCATATGATATCACTTATATGTGGAATCTAAAAATAAGTGTACAAATGAACTTATTTACAAAACAGAAGTAGAGTCGTGGATGTAGAAAAAAAAAACTTATGGTTACCCGGGGATAAGTGGGGAGGTGGGGGGAGGGATAAACTGGGAGATTGGGACTGACATATATGCATTACTATATATAAAATAGACAATTAATAAGAACCTGCTGTATAGCCCAGGAAACTCTACTCAATACTCTGTAATGCCCTATATGGGAAAAAATTTTTTAAAAAAAGAATGGATATATGTATATGTATAACTGATTCACTTTGCTGTACCCCTGAAACTAACACAACATTGAAAATCAGCTATACTCCAATAAAATGTAAATAAATTAATTAATTTAATTTAATATGTAGGATATCTAAAGTAGAGAGATGGTCATTATTATCTGAACCCAAAATGAATGATATACATGACTGGTGGAAAGGATTTCAGCCCCCTCCCAGCTCTAATTCATTGTTCATGGAAATTATTAGCCAGAGGGAATTAGCAATAGCAGCAGCAGATGCACGGATACCCCAACTTTTCACTCTAACTTCATAATGTGTGTGTCAGCAAACTCATTATGGACACATTTTTAAAATAAGCTCTCATGATCAAGATGATGGTCGTGGAGAATCTGAAATAAATTGAATTTCAATTATATGTAGAATGGGTAAACAAAAAGGTCCTACTGTATAGCATAGAGAACTATAATCGCTATCCTGTGAAAAACCTTAATGGAAAAGAATATATATATACATATACATATATTATATATAACTGAGCCACTTTGCTGTACAGTAGAAATTAACACAACATTGTCAATCAACTATCCTTCAATAAAATAAACTTTAAAAAATTTTTTTAAATATTTATTTATTTATTTATTTTTGGCTGTGTTTGATCTTTGTTGCTGCACGTGGGCTTTCTCCAGTTGCGGTGAGCAGGGGCTACTCTTCATTGCGGTGCACAGGCTTCTCATTGTGGTGGCTTCTCTTGTTGCCAAGCACGGGCTCTAGGCGAGCGGGCTTCAGTAGTTGTGGCACACGGGCTTAGTTGCTCCGCAGCATGTGGGATCTTCCCGGACCAGGGATCGAACCCGTGTCCCCTGCATTGGTAGGTGGATTCTTAATCATTGCACCACCAGGGAAGCCCCAATTTTTTTAATTTTTAAAAATTAAAAAATGAATTTCATATGTTTGACACTAAAGGGCAATGATTGAAAGTGAAAGCAAGCAATGTAAATATTAGTTTTTTATTTAACCTAAATATTTTGGTGAGGAAAACACAATTACCTGTTATTTATCTATGCAAAGTTTTAATTTGTATATAGTAGACCAATGCTTAAAGTATTATAAGTGATGTAAATGCATTAATAAATTCTAACTTTTATTCAATCCTTTTTTTAAAAAGGTACAAGCCATCAGGCAATTTTCTTTATTAAATTAGATTTTTAATTACATTAAGCAAAGGTAGTAGCTCCTCTAATTGTTGATACACGCTCGTGCTGGCGAGCTGGTCCTCCCTTCTCAAGATGCATACTGAAATGCTGATAAGTGGATCACCAACAGTTATTATAAGTCTTCTGGGGATGTGATTTCACAGCGCTGATTTTCAGGAAATTGTTGTTGTTGTTGTTTTCTCTATTTGTTGCGGAAGAATGTTTGCAGTAACAACTTAGTAATAAACACCATCTTTGAAAACTATTCTATTCTTTGATGTGGCTGCAGGGACTTTTCTCATGGCTGATGGCTAGGATTTTAAATAACATTTGCACAACTTGGACAGATTTTCTATTCTGCTTGGAACTGGGTGATTTAGCGATTCCCCTTAGTGACATCATGCTGAACAGAACAACAATAAATATCATTCCCTCCCAGGGTGCACATTCCTCACTGAGCCTGATGGATGGTTACAGCTGTGGAAACGGCGCTTGATCCCCTCCACAGACTGTTCTGATTCTCTAATCTCAGCACTTTTCCCCCTGTGATCCTAAGCTGGAAGATTGTTTCATATGTGAACTACACCACAATGTGTTTAGAGTGGAACTGTAGAATTATAGTTTTAGAAATTACCTTCCACATCAACTCTCTGTATTCCTACCACCTACACCATCTCCACAAACATGGAACAGAGGAGGCACGCAAAGAATTGTTAGGTATTTCAAAGCTTACATGAAGTACGAGCTATAAGCCTACCTCCCTGAAAGGGGATTTAGCCTTATTCTATCATCTCCCTTGTGAGATAATAAAATATATATGTACTGGCCTCTGCCCCCAGTTCCTGGCACAGGTCTCCTAAAACCCTTGTAATTTCCTGGTGATAGAAGTGTCTTTTGTTCAAATGAGGCAACTCTGGGTGAGCTCCTGGATGACCCCTGGAGGGGGCTGGTCACTGGAAAGATGAAGCCTTAATTAGAAGCTTGGAATTTTCAGCCCCACCCCCAAGTCTCTTGAGAAGGAAGGAGAGTTGGAAATGGAGTTCATAGTCAATCATGCCCCCATAAAAATCCCAAACGTGTGAGATTTGAAGAGATTCCAGGTGGGTGTACACATCCATGCCAGGAGGGCGATGCATGCCATCCCCATGGGAATAGAAGCGCCTATGCTCAGGACCCTCCCAGACCTCACCCTGTGTATCTCTTTCTGGCTGTTCATCTGTATCTTTTATCATATCCTTTAATAAACTAGTAATGGTAAGTGTTTCCCTGAGTTGTGTGAGCCATTCTAGCAAGTTAATTGAACACAAGGAGGGGGTCATGGGAACCTCCGATTTACAGGCAAGTCAGGCAGAAATTGTGGCTAATCTGGGGACCTATGACTCACGATTGGCATCTGAAGTAGGGAGCAGTCTTGTGGAACTGAGCCCTTAACTTGTGGGATCTGACACTACCTCCTGGAAGATAGTGTAAGAATTGAGTTACATGGTAGAACACCCAGCTGGTGTCACAGATCTGCTTGGTGGGGGGAAAATCCCCCACATCTGGTATCAGCAGCACTGTGAGTGTGGTATTAGTGTGAGAGCAAAGGAGACACACACAGATGGATTGGGTCATCCCGAGTACATCTCCCAATGGCCTCTGAGATAGTTAACAGCAATAATAACAACAAAATCACCAATAACAGCTGTTGAGAAAGCACATCACAGAAGTTAAGAGCCTGATCTTGAGTCAGAAACCCTGTTTTTAAATCTCAGCTCTGCCACTTAAGTTGTGTCATCCTAGTTTCTTAACCTTTCTGTGCTTTGGTCTCCTTGTCTGTAAAATAGGAATAATAATAGCACTACCTCAAAAGGCCATGGTGGGGATTATATGAGATAACACAGGTGACGTGCTATATCAGTTACAAATTATCTTCAGCTGCAAACAACACGGTTTTGTTTTTCTTATGTAAAGAAACACCCAGAGGTGGGCGAGAGTTGGGGCTGGTCTAGCAGCTTAAGGTGCTGGGACTGAGGCCTCTAGGCCTCCTCCTCCTTGTGGTCCCAAAACGGCTGCTGTCCAGCAGGCCATCACATCCAGATTCCTGGCAGGAAGCAGGGGAATGGGGTTAACCATGTCCCACAGTAGAGTCATCCCAGCCCCTGAAATCACCTTCCCAGAAGTTCCTCTGTTCCTTCTCACATCCCACACTCTCCTTGACCTCACCAGGCTCTGGCCCACCTCCTCAGTGAAACAGCACTTCCTAAGCTTACTCATGACTCCACATTGCTAAATTTAGCAGACATTTTTCATTCCTCATCTTTCCTGACCTCTCTCTCTCAGCAGAGATAGATGCCCTTCTTGAAATTCGTTCTTCCTGTGGCCTCCATGAATGACACCGTGCTCTCTGCATCTCTCCCTGCATCTCTGGTGGCTCCTTCTGGCCCCTTTGCATGTCCGTTCTCCTCCACAGAACCACTAAACACTGGTGTCCTCAAGGCTGGGCCCAGGCCCTCTTCTCCACTCCCCTGACTTCCCTCTTTGAGCATCTCAGCCACACTGCAGCTTAGTTTCCACCTACGCACTAACGATGCCCAAGTCCCCTCTTCAGCCCAGACGTCCCCGCTGAGCTCCAGACTTGTGCAGCCACCCCCCACCCCCGACTCAAATCTTCACCGGCTGGTTCCAAAGGCTTCTCATACTCAACACATCTAATAGCGTGTGTGTGATTCCCCCCCAACCTGTATATATTCCACTCCATCACACCCAACTTCAAGCCCTCTCCCCATGGTCCCCTGCCCAGGGAATGGCCCCACCTGCTACCCTGTCAGGCAAGCTGCAAACCTGGGAATCACACTTGACTTCTTCTTCCCTCTTTCCTTCCATTTCCAAATCAGTAGCAGATCCTGGTGATTTTTACTCCTAAAGATGACCCAAGGTAGCCAACTTGTCTTTGACCTTAACTCTCACTGGATCGTAGCAACAGCCTCCTCACCGGCCAGCTTGTTCCTTTTCTTTTTTTTTTTTTTTTTGGCCACGCTGCGCAGCGTGTGAGACCTTCATTCCCCAACCAGGGATCAAACTCGCATCCCCTACACTGGAAGCCCGGAGTCTTAACCACTGGATCACCAGGGAAGCCCCAGCTCTTTCAATATACAAATTTGATCACATCACCATCACCAAACCATACCACCCTCTCTGCCACATTTAAAACCTTTCAGAAGCTTCTTATTTCTCTTAGAATAGAGGCAAATATCTCTAAGATGACCTACAAAGTTCTGAGGGAGGGGGCCCTGCCTAACCCTGGGGACTCATCTTGCACTGTGGGCTCTACACTGTGCTGTAGATGTAATGGCCTTCTTTCTAAGCCACCAAGACTTTGCCCTGGCTGGTCTCTCTCATGGTGTAGCCATGGGAACAAGCCTCTGAAGTGGAAAAGAGTGTGGTGTTGGTATAAAGGAGACCAAGACTTTGAGAGGCTGTGGTACAGAATAGGTCATCCGTATGGATGATGAAGTTGACCAGGATGATGGCAAGTGATGACATGGAGAAGAAGATGCAGAGTTACCTGCCAAAGCCCTCAGTGAATGTGCAGAAGAAACCCCAAAGTGTAGATGACAGGTACAACTGTAGAGCTTGAGATATCCCCATGGCATGAGCCTTAGAGCTCTGGGACTTTTTGACTCATGAAGAAAGGCAAGGAAGCATCCTGAGGAACTAGGAGGATGCCGATCCTGACCCGTCCTTCCTCCAGGACCCATGACACCAGGACCCCAAGAGAATGAGCAACGCTTGCTCAAGAGACACACAAGCAAAACATAGTTTCTAAACTGCCCCACTCTAGGGACTTCCCTGGTGGTCCGGTGGTTAAGACACCACCTTCCAATTCAGGGGACCTGGGTTTGATCCCTGGTTGGGGAACTAAGATCCCACTTGCCTGCTGCAACTAAGAGTTCTCATACCACAGCTAAGACCCGGTGCAACCAAATAAATAAATATCTTTTTTTAAAAAGGCAGCCAAAAATAAATTTTAAACAAATAAATAAATACATAAAAAATAAACTGCCCCACTCTGCCCTGGGCCCCATCTCCCCTTTCTACACCCTCCCTCTTTCCTCTTTCCCCAACTTCTTTCTCATTCCTAACTGCATGGTGGCTTCCTCCAATAAAATAGGGATAATAACATTGACCTAAAAGAAAAAAACGATTCTCATATACATCCATAAGAGGATGTATTCAAGGAAGCTCCTTGTCGTGTTGTTTGCGGCAGCAGGGAGCTGGCAGCCATCTTGGTCTCCATCATTGGAGAAGCGGGTTTGCACAGTGTAGAGACTGCACACTGTGGAATGTGGCACAGCACTTAGAAGAAGCAGACTTGGGGGGACTTCCCTGGTGGCTCAGTGGTTGAGAATCCTCCTGCCAATGCAGGGGACACGGGTTCGATCCCTGGTCTGGGAAGATCCCACATGTCACGGAGCGACTAAGCCCACGCGCCACAACTACTGAGCCTGCACTCTAGAGCCCGCGAGCCACAACTACTGAGCCCACGTGCCACAACTACTGAAGCACCCACTCCTAGAGCCTGTGCTTCGCAACAAGAGAAGCCACCGCAATGAGAAGCCCGTGCACCACAACGAAGAGTAGCCCCCACTCCCTGCAACTAGAGAAAAGCCCACGCACAGCAGCAAAGGCCCAACGTGGCCAAAAATAAACAAATAAAAATTTTTTTTTTTTAAAAAGCAGCAGACTGGGGAAAAGTGCACCTGGAAATGTGGATAAAGTATAAAAACATAGTGCTTCTAGCACCCAGGCTGTGGCATCTAATACGGTCTCCCACTAATCAGAACCAGGGCTCCCTGAAGAAATGAATGACTCCAGGTCTGAGGCAATAAGTTTATAATATGAGCCAGGACCATCTTATTCTACCAGCAGCAAGAAAGCTATCAAAGCGTAATGAGGTGATGGCAAAAATGACTGAAAGAAACCAACTTGTAGAGGCTCCTGTTTGCCAAAGATAGGACAATTTAAGCACCAAGATGGATAACTGCAAACAATTGAAATAATCAAGGAAATCCATGAGTTTAAAATATTATTTTTAAAACCTTATTGATTTATCTTTACAGAAACTAACTCATTATTTTGAAAACTAATAAAAATCAAGCATTTATCTTGCCTTTCCTATACAAACTCTATCTGAAGGTAACTAAGTTTCTCTTTATAGAAATATTTCAGCTAATAAATGAAGAAGGAATGACAGAATTAGATTATCATCACTTGAAAACACCTAGTGAACTCACTGATTATCATCACTGCTAATATCACAAAAAGAAACAACCATATATATATGGGTCTTTTTAACATCTTTATTGGAGGATAATTGCTTTACAATGGTGTGTTAGTTTCTGCTTTATAACAAAGTGAATCAGCTATATGTATACATAAATCCCCATATCCCCTCCCTCTTGCGTCTCCCTCCCACCCTCCCTATCCCACCCCTCTAGGTGGTCACAAAGCACCGAGCTGATCTCCCTGTGCTATGCGGCTGCTTCCCACTATCTATCTATCTATCTATATATATATATATCTCATATATATATATGTGATATATATATATATCATATATATATATAATTGAATCACTTTGCTGTAACCTGAAACTTGAAACTAACACAACATTGTAAATCAGCTATATTTCAATAAAAAAAAATTTTTAAGGAAAAAAAAAAAACAACCAAACACTAGGTGCCTCTTGACAGAAGTCTGTAACTTCACCTATGAATTATTTCTTGCGAAAAAACTTAACCTGAATCCAATCAAGTTTCTAGATCTTACAACCAAGTTACAGGAAATATACAGGGCAGAGGAACACCTTAAACAACACCACAGGGACACAGTTAGCAGAATGCGGACTATGGAAAACTTCACAAAGATAAATTTATTCAGTAAATAAATTTTTAGAAATGGAGGGCAGACCCATATATTAAAAGAGACAGGAGACATATCAACCCATCACAATGTGTAAATCTTATTTGAATCTTGATTCAAACAACTAAAAATATTATGAGAAAATAGGGAAAATTTGAACACTGACTGAATGTTGATGATATAAATGATTATTTCTAAATTTTTAGGTATGATAATATGACATAATTATTATGTATTATAATGACTATTTTAGAGGTTCATAGAAAAATATTTGTTGATGAAATAATATGAGGCTGGGACTTACTTCAGAGTAATCTATGAAGAGTAGGAATGGGTCGGGGTGTAAATGAAATAAAATTGGCCTCAAGTTTACATCTGACTTTGAGTGATGGGTACATTGGAATTCACAATCCTATTCTACTTTTGAAAATGTTTGAAATTTTTGCATAGTAAAAAGTTTTTTAAATAGTGGTGAGTGGGACTTTCCTGGCAGTCCAGTGGTCAAGACTCTGCCCTTCCAATGCAAGGGGCAGGGGTTTGATCCCTGGTCGGGGAACTAAGATCCCATGTGTGGTGTGGCCGAAAAAAAAAATTTTTTTTAATTAAAGAAAAATTAGTAGTAAGTGAAAAAAAGAATGAAAAAGGATATCTACAACACCATTTATGTATGTTTAAAATACAAACACACATGGGGCTTCCCTGATGGCACAGTGGTTAAGAATCCGCCTGCCAATGCAGGGGACATGGGTTCGAGCCCTGGTCCAGGAAGATCCCACATGCCACAGAGCAACTAAGCCCGTGTGCCACAACTATGGAGCCTGCGCTCTAGAGCCCGCGAGCCACAACTACTGAGCCCATGAGCCACAACTACCGAAGCCCACTCGCCTATAGCCTGTGCTCCGCAACAAGAGAAGCCACTGCAATGAGAAGCCTGCACAGCACCCCGCTCGCCATAACTAGAGAAAGCCCTGCGCAGCAACGAAGTCCCAGCGCAACCATAAGTAAATAAATAAAATAAAAAGCTAAACAAAAACAAATACAAACACACACACAAATAAAAGGACATACATCAAACATATTAGACTGGTTGCCATTAGGAAAATTGGAAAATGGACATAGAGAATAAGATAAAAACGTATAAAGATAAGTGAACAAGAAAGGTACATTGCACTGACCAACAATGAGGTGTCATTAACTCAGCCCCCTGTCTCTGAGGTCAAATAAAGTGCTTACACACAGATGTGAGGATTAAATGAGATATGTGGGTACTATTCTTGGCACATCATAGGTCCCTAATAAATGTTCATTTTCCTCTGTTCCTTCCGACTCCCACCATCTTCCTGCCCTGCTAAGGAATAAACGTGATCTGATAAGTTAATTCACTTTAAGGTACTAGGCACAGGTAACAGCTTTATCCTCCTGCCTCCTCAGCAGACGCTTTCCAGAGAGGGCAATACTTACGAAATGAATCCCTAATCAGAGAACTCCCTGCATTGCAGCAGAAATCTTCATTTCCTTAGGGCCAATATTGCAAGGGTGATTTCGGGAGAGCTTGGATCCATCCACCAGCCCACAACTTTTCAGGTGGCAGTCTGGGTTTGTTTCCATCTCCTTTCTTCTAAATCGAACATATCAACACTATAAAGCCCACCACCTGCTAGCTCATCCCAGGAATCGGAGAACTCTGGGGTGCAGCTTGGGTTTAGGCGAGCATTAAAGTGAAATATTTATGTGCTGAGCTTTGCCCTTCCATCTAGCTGGAAAGATTTCCAATTCACGCCCCACCCAACTACTGCCAGAAGCCAACATCTACCATTTCCTCCTCTGTCTCTATGACCATCACTACCATGTTCCTTCCAAGCAACGTGCGAACTTTTAATTCAAAATCACGTTTCAGGTGACTGGCTCACTGGGAATCACTCAGAAGTTGTTAGTGACTCACCCTGTAAGTTGGAGGCCTAGCAATTGCCTTGGAGTCAGTGGCGCCTGACAGCTGCTTGGCAACTGAAGGAGAAAAGAAGCAGAATTCTACATGGGTTTATGATAAATAGACACTCCTGGTCCATCTTACAAGAGCTGTTGGAGTGAAAAGCGATCAATTAGCCGTGTTCTTGGCTGCAGCTTGGCCCCAACAGGTCAAAGTTAAGGTCAGGGGTCAGCAGAGGGAAGGACATTCACCATCTGAATATAGCCCAGCCCAGGTACACCTTTTTACCTAGCATATTCCAAGTGTCTGTCACCATGCTGGAAGACCCTGAGAAAAGCCACTCTAAGACCTTTGCTTTTGAAATTTTAATAACCCTTGAGAGGGATATAGAAAACTATATAGAACCAATTGAGACAGTACAACTAAGTAACCATATAACTAGCTGGCATTCATCTCTGTCTGGAATAACTTTTCCCACCTTAATTGGTAGACCTGAATTCTACACATGCCCAAATGCCACTACCTACACAGAATCCTTCTCTAGCGACTTACCTTGGCACTCCATTTTCTGCCTGGCCCCTCTGAGGTAGCAGGCTGGGACCCCCAGGACGCACAGACCCCCCTGCCCTCTGGAGCCCAACCCTACTCTTAGCTGATCACTCATGTGTTAAAGAGGAAGAGAAGAGAGTAGTCAAGGTGGATTCTGATGGCATCTCTATGTTTGGGTGGGAACTGGTGAAGTCCCCTCTCCAGCTCCTTGCTCCTTGAATCCAGTGTTATTTTGAGCAGATGCCCCTGTGCACATCATCAGGAGTACTGACAGTAACAAGTAACTGACAAAACCATCCAGAATCACGGGCAAGAGCTTTGACTTACAGGGCCAGACGCAGATTACATTCAGAGTCATTAATCTCCCCCGCCGGCAGGTTAGGCTTAGACCCTGCTGCGTCTAGACCGCTCAGCCACATTTGTATTGCTGGGAACAATGTTGCAATTGCACAGCTCAGAGGTCTAATATCTGTCACAAACTGTTCCTGGACTCATTCTTCTCTCCCCTCCTTCCAAGCCTTCTGAGCAAGCAAATGAGGGTTTTCAGCCATAAGTGACTGAGTTACCTAACCAAACTGACCAGAAAAGGGTGGAAGCAAACAAAATAAAAGCTAAAATTTGAATGTAGCCAAAGGAATCGTACAGCAGGGAATGGCTTTTCGATCTGAGAAAGCCAAAGGTAGACGTTAAGAAAATTAACTTAGGCATTATTCATGCATCAGGGGCTCCGTGTTAGCCAAAAGAGCTTAGAATCTTGGTTGGGGCATTGTCTTTAGAGACAGTGAATGCGAGAGGATCCGGGACAACCTAGCATGGATGCTTGACGCAGACCATGAATCTGGCTCTCTCCATGCTCAGCCATCTTGTCTCTGAACGCTGTGATAAAGTACAACCCAAAAACAACAATTTCACTTTAAAAGTCCATTACTTAGGATAATGGACTACTACTCTACCAGTTAGAGTATTTGGTGCAAGCAAGCAAAACCACCTCTCTTAAACAAAATGGAAATCTGTTGGAAAGATACAGGATGGCTTGCAGGATGGAATGTAAAGCTGATCCATTGGCCCTGGAAAGGTCAAAATCAGACCCTCTCTAAGGGTCTGGCGAGGGCTACCCTGGTGGCACAGTGGTTGAGAGTCCACCTGCCGATGCAGGGGACACGGGTTCGTGCCCCAGTCCGAGAAGATCCCACATGCCGCGGAGCGGCTGGGCTCGTGAGCCATGGCCGCTGAGCCTGCACGTCCGGAGCCTGTGCTCCGCAACGGGAGAGGCCACAACAGTGAGGGGCCCGCGTACCGCAAAAAAAAAAAAATTGTAAGGGTCTGGGGAACTGAGGATGATTGACAGCTCATGGAGGCCCTACTGCTGAGATAAATATGGAACCCAGACATTTTCCCTGTGTCATTCCTACTCAGGATTCAGGGCTCCCAACGAGAGTCTGACTGCCCAGCCCTTGTCCAGGATTGGTTCAGGCACTTTGACTGACAGCCCTAAAAAACCAGCACACACTGGGGAAAAGGGAAGTCCCACAAGGAAATCTGGGCACCATTAACACAAGAAAGGAAAAGGAAGTCAGGCAGGCAAACACATGTCACTTAACCGCCTCTTACCAAATCCCATGCAGTGGAGAATAATGAGGTCCCAGCGTGTGTTTTTACATAATTTCATGTACTAATATAAAAGACTGTCCTTCCTAAATGGCTGTGTTTCTGAAAGACACTTAACCTCCTTGAGAAGCAGTTTCCTCAACTACAAATGAGAAAGATGAGCCAAAGACTTTTCAAACTAGAAGGACCTCAGGCAAGAACAAACAAAGGACTCTGAGGGTCAGTCTCATTGGCTGAGTGGTGGCTGAGGACACAAGGATGGTGACAAAAGGTGGCTTAAGACCATCCTCTGTCCAGCAATACTATTCTTGTGTGAAAAGAATAGGTCAGAACAACATCATTGCCCAGATTGTGGTGAAAATTCAGGAGAATGGACAGCACCGGGGATATGAGGGCCCACATCATTGAGAATATAGTAGGAAAGAGGAGAGCAGAGAAAGAGAACTTGGAGGCAGAACCTTTTGTAAAATGAAGCTATGCAGTGGCCATAATCCTTTCCTCAAACTGACCATGGAATTTCTCCACCTCTAATGTGGATATTAGGGATGTCTCCCAAATAGACAGTCGGCTGACTGCTGGCAACTGCACAAACTGGTTGGGGAGTGGGTCACCTTACTCCATCAGCCCACTCCCACCACCACTTTTCTTTGATATGGTCAACTGAGGCTTTCTCAGTCATAGCAAGACCTATACGAATACAGCTTCAGTGCAAAACCCTTTCAATCTGATTGCTGCCCCAAAGCCCCCCACCTCAGATAGAAATTTTGAAGTCACCATTGGATGACTCCCTAAGAAGTTCTGACAAACTTGGACACTTCTGGCTACACAACCATGCAGTTTAGATCCCGGAAGATGATGCTATGGAAATCCAGACACACACCATTGAAATGTGTCCAGCAGTTATTGTAGAGTTTGGTTAACCAGATCCTTGGATCAGTTATCGTATGTCCCAGTGGCTGCTGACCCCAGAGTGCCACAGGTCAGTAGCCAAGACCAGCAAGGCCTGGCTTCTCAGAACCTCGGGTTTTGTGGCATTGGCAGGACAGTCTCAAGTGATGCTTTTTCTTTTAGGAATGCTCCCTCCCCCTCAGCAGCTGACCAGACAGAGGTTGGAGGTGAATTTGAGCTACCAGGTGTAACAATTCTTACCTATTATCTCCCTTTCCTGTGGTTTATCAAGAAAGGCACATTTATTTCAATTTTGTGATCACTAGGGCAACATGGAGGCAAAGGCAGGAAAATCTGCATGGAGATATTTCTCTCCTTGGCTGATCTCCTGAGAGACAAACACCAGCTGTCACCTGGAGCATCTTCTCACTGCCCATCATGGTACCTCTAAGATCTAAGGAACAGGGGAGACCTTCAAGATGGCAGAGGAGTAAGATGTGGAGATCAACTTCCTCCCCACAAATACATCAGAAATACATCTACATGTGGAACAACTCCTACAGAGCACCTATTGAACGCTGGCAGAAGACCTCAGACCTCCCAAAAGGCAAGAGAGTCCCCACATACCTGGGTAGGGCAAAAGAAAAAAAGAATAAACAGAGACGAAAGAATAGGGATGGGACCTGCACCAGTGGGAAGGAGCTGTGAAGGAGGAAAGGTTTCCACACACTAGGAAGCCCCTTCACTGGGGCGGGTTGGGGGAAGCTTCAGAGCCATGGAGAAGAGCTCAGCAACAGGCATGCACAGGGCAAAGCAGAGAGATTCCCACACTGAGGATCGGTGCCGACCAGCACTCACCAGCCCAAGAAGCTTGTCTGCTCACCCGCCGGGGCGGGCGGGGCTGGGAGCTGAGGCTCGGGCTTTGGAGGTCGGACCTCAGGGAGAGGACTGGGGTCGGCGGCGTGAACACAGCCTGAAGGGGGCTAGTGCGCCACGGCTAGCCGGGAGGGAGTCCGGGAAAAAGTCTGCAGCTGCCAAAGAGGTAAGAGACCATTGTGTCAGGGGGGTGCGCGAGGAGAGGGGATTCAGAGCACAGTCTAAACGAGCTCCAGAGACTGGCACGAGCCGCGGCTTTCAGCGCAGACCCCAGAGACGGGCATGAGACGCTAAGGCTGCTGCTGCAGCCACCAAGAAGCCTGTGTGCGAGCACAGGTCACTATCCACACCTCCCTGCCTGGGAGCCTGTGCAGCCCACCACTGCCAGGGTCCCGGGATCCAGGGACAACTTCCCCGGCAGAACGCACAGTGCGCCTCAGGCTGGTGCAACATCCTGCCGGCCTCTGCCGCCACAGGCTCACCCCGCATTCGTACCCCTCCCTCCCCACGGCCTGAGTGAGCCAGAGCCCCCGAATCAGCTGCTCCTTTAACCCTGTCCTGTCTGAGCAAAGAACAGACGCCCTCAGGCGACCTACACACAGAGGCGGGGCCAAATCCAAAGCTGAACAGAAAGGGAAAGTTCTCCCAGCAGCCTAAGGAACAGCGGATTAAAACTCCACGATTGGGCTTCCCTGGTGTCACAGTGGTTGAGAATCCGCCTGCCGATGCAGGGGACACGGGTTTGTGCCCCGGTCCGGGAAGATCCCACGTGCCGTGGAGCGGCTGGGCCCGTGAGCCATGGCCACTGAGCCTGCGCGTCCGGAGCCTGTGCTCCGCAATGGGAGAGGCCACAACAGTGAGAGGCACGCGTACCGCAAAAAAAAAAAAAAAAGAAAAAAGAAAAACTCCACGACCAACTTGATGTACCTGCATCTGTGGAATACCTGAATAGACAACGAATCATCCCAAAATTGAGGCGGTGGACTTTGGGAGCAACTGTAGACTTGGGGTTTGCTGTATGCGACTGACTGGTTTCCGGTTTTATGTTTATCTTAGTTTAACATTTAGAGATTATTATCACTGGTAGATTAGTTTATTGATTTGGTTGCTCTCTTCCTTTTTTTTTTTGTAGATAGACATTTTGTTTGCTTTTTCTCTTTTTGTGAGTGCGTACGTATATGCTTCTCTGTGTGATTTTGTCTGTGTAGCTTTGCTTTTACCATTTGTCCTAAGGTTCTGTCTGTCCTTTTTTTTTTTAGTATAGTTTTTAGCACTTGTTATGATTGGTGGATTTGTTTTTTGCTTTCGTTGCTCTCTTCTTTCCTTATTTTCTCTTTTTTAATTACTTTTTATTTTTTATTTTAATAACTTTCTTTTTATGTTTTTTTTTTCTTTCTTTCTTCCTTTTCTTCTGAGACGTGTGGCTGACAGGGCCTTGGTGCTCCAGCCGGGTGTCAGGCCTGTGCCTCTGAGGTCAGAGAGCCGAGTTCAGTACATTGGTCCACAAGAGACCTCCCAGCTGCACATAGTATCAAACGCTGAAAGCTCTCCCAGAGATCTCCATCTCAATGTTAAGACCCAGCTCCACTCAACGACCAGCAAGCTACAGTGCTGGACATCCTATGCCAAACAACGAGCAAGACAGGACCACAACCCCACCCATTAGCAGAGAGGCTGCTTAAAATCATAATAAGGTAACAGACACCCCAAAACACACCACCGGACATGGTCCTGCCCACCAGGAAAACAAGATCCAGCCTCATCCACCAGAACACAGGCACTAGTCCCCTCCACCAGGAAGCCTACACAACCCACTGAAAAAACCTTAGCCACTGGGGGCAGACATCAAAAACAACGGGAACTACGAACCTGCAGCCTGCAAAAAGGAGACCCCAAACACAGTAAGATAAGCAAAATGAGAAGACAGAGAAATATGCAGCAGATGAAGGAGCAAGGTAAAAACACACCAGACCAAACAAATGAAGAGGAAATAGGCAGTCTACCTGAAAAAGAATTCAGAATAATGATAGTAAAGATTATCCAAAATCTTGGAAATAGAATGGAGAAAATAAAAAAAATGTTTAACAAGGACCTAGAAGAACTAAAGAGCAAAAAAGCAACGATGAACAACACAGTAAATGAAATTTGAAATTCTCTAGAAGGAATCAATAATAACTGAAGCAGAAGAATGGATAAGTGACCTGGAAGATAAAATAGTGGAAATAACTACTAAAGAGCAGAATAAAGAAAAAAGAATGAAAAGAATCGAGGACAGTCTTAGAGACCTCTGGGAAAACATTCAACACAACAAGAGTCAAATTATAGGGGTCCCAGAAGAAGAAGAGAAAAAGAAGGACTGAGAAAATATTAGAAGAGATTATAGTTGAAAACTTCCCTAATAGGGGAAAGGAAATTTTAAATCAAGTCTAGGAAGCACAGAGAGTCCCATACAGGATAAATCCAAGGAGAAACATGACAAGACACATATTAATCAAACTATCAAAAATTAAATACAAAGAAAAAATATTAAAAGCAGCAAGGGAAAAACAACAAATAACACACAAGGGAATCCCCATAAGGTTAACAGCTGATCTTTCAGCAGAAACTCTGCAAGCCAGAAGAGAGTGGCAAGACATATTTAAAGTGATGAAAGGGAAAAACCTACAACCAAGATTACTCTACCCAGCAAGGATTTTGTTCAAATTCGACGGAGAAATTAAAATCTTTAGAGACAAGCAAAAGCTAAGAGAATTCAGCACCACCAAACCAGCTTAACAACAAATACTAAAGGAACTTCTCTAGGCAGGTACACACGAGAGAAAGAAAGACCTACAATAACAAACACAAAACAATTAAGAAAATGGTAATGGGAACATACATATCGATAATTACCTTAAATGTAAATGGATTAAATGCTCCCACCAAAAGACACAGATTGGCTGAATAGATACGAAAACAAGACCCATAAATATGCTGTCTACAAGAGACCCACTTCAGTCCCAGGGACACATACAGACTGAAAGTGAGGGGATGGAAAAAGATATTCCATGCAAATGAAAATCAAAAGAAAACTGGTGTAGCAATTCTCATATCAGACAAAATAGACTTTAAAATAAAGCCTATTACAAGAGACAAAGAAGGACACTACATAATGATCAAGGATCGATCCAAGAAGGAGATATAACAATTGTAAATATTTATGCACCCAACATAGGAGCACCCCAATACATAAGGCAAATGCTAACAGCCATAAAAGGGGAAATCAACAGTAAGACAATCATAGTAGGGGACTTTAACACCCCACTTTCACCAATGGACAGATCATCCAAAATGAAAATAAATAGGGAAACACAAGCTTTAAATGATACATTAAACAAGATGGACTTAATTGATATTTATAGGACATTCTATCCAAAAACAACAGAATACACTTTCTTCTCAAGTGCTCATGGAACATTCTTCAGGATAGATCATTTCTTGGGTCACAAATCAAGGCCTGGTAAATTTAAGAAAACTGAAATCATATCAAGTATGTTTTCCGACTACAATGATATGAGACTAGATATCAATCACACGAAAAACTCTGTAAAAAATACACACACATGGAGGCTAAACAATACACTACTTAATAACTAAGAGATCACTGAAGAAATCAAAGAGGAAATTAAAAAATACCTAGAAACAAATGACAATGAAAACACGATGACCCAAAACCTATAGGATGCAGCAAAAACAGTTCTAAGAGGGAAGTTTACAGCAATACAATCCTACCTCAAGAAACAAGACACATCTTAAATAAACAACCTAACCTTAAACCTAAAGCAATTACAGAAAGAAGAACAACAACAACAAAAAAAACCAAAGTTAGCAGAAGGAAAGAAATCATAAAGATGAGATCAGAAATAAATGAAAAAGAAATGAAGGAAATGATAGCAAAGATCAATAAAACTAAAAGCTGCTTCTTTCAGAAGATAAACAAAATTGATAAACCATTAGCCAGACTCATCAAGAAAAAAAAAGGGAGAAGACTCAAATCAATAGAATTAGAAATGGAAAAGAAGTAACAACTGACACTGCAGAAGTACAAAGGATCATGAGAGATTACTACTAGCAACTATATGCCAATATAATGGGCAACCTGGAAGAAATGGACAAATTCTTAGAAAAGCACAACCTTCTGACACTGAACCAGGAAGAAACAGAAAATATAAACAAACAAATCACAAGCACTGAAATTGAGACTGTGATTAAAAATCTTCCAACAAACAAAAGCCCAGGACCAGATGGCTTCACAGGTGAATTCTATCAAACATTTAGAGAAGAGCTAACACCTATCCTTCTCAAACTTTTCCAAAATATAGCAGAGGGAGGAACACTCCCAAACTCATTCTATGAGACCACCATCACCCTGATACCAGAACCAGACAAAGATGTCACAAAGAAAGAAAACTACAGGCCAATATCACTGATGAACATAGATGCAAAAATCCTCAACAAAATACTAGCAAACAGAATCCAACAGCACATTAAAAGGATCATACACCATGATCAAATGGGGTTTATCCCAGGAATGCAAGAATTCTTCAGTATACGCAAATCAATCAATGTGATAAACCATATTAACAAATTGAAAGAGAAAAACCATATCATCATCTCAATAGACGCATAAAAAGCTTCTGACAAAATTCAACACCCATTTATGACAAAAAAAGCCCCCAGAAAGTAGGCATAGAGGTAACTTACCTCAACATAATAAGGGCCATATATGACAAACCCACAGCCAACATCGTTCTCAATGGTGAAAAACTGAAACCATTTCCTCTAAGATCAGGAACAAGACAAGGTTGTCCACTCTCACCACTCTTATCCAACATAGTTTTGGAAGTTTTAGCTACTGCAGTCAGAGAAGAAAAAGAAATAAAAGGAATCCAAATTGGAAAAGAAGAAGTAAAGCTGTCACTGTTCGCAGATGACATGATGCTATACATAGAGAATCCTAAAGATGCTATCAGAAAACTGCTAGAGCTTATCAATGAATTTGGTAAAATAGCAGGATACAAAATCAATGCACAGAAATCTCTTGCATTCCTATATATTAATGATGACAAATCTGAAAGAGAATTTAAGGAAACATTCCCATTTACCATTGCAACAAAAAGAATAAAATACTAAGGAATAAACCTACCTAAGGAGACAAAAGACCTGTATGCAGAAAACTATGACACTGATGTAAGAAATTAAAAATGATACAAACAGTTGGAGAGATATACCATGTTCTTGGATTGAAAGAATCAACATTGTGAAAATGACTATACTACCCAAAGCAATGTACAGATTCAATGCAATCCTTATCCAACTACCTATGGCATTTTTCACAGAAGTAGAACAAAAAATTTCACAATTTGTATGGAAACACAAAAGGCCCCGAATAGCCATTCTTGAGAAATAAAAATGGAGCTGGAGGAATCAGGCTCCCAGACTTCAGACTATACTACAAAGCTACAGTAATCAAGACAGTATGGTACTGGCACAAAAACAGAAACATTGATCAATTGAACAGGATAGAAAGCCCGGAGATAAACCCACGCACATATGATCACCTTATCTTTGATAAAGGAGGCAAGAATATATAATGGAGAAAAGACAGCCTCTTCAATAAGTGGTGCTGGGAAAACTGGACAGCTACATGTAAAAGAATAAAATTAGAATGCTCCCTAATACCATATACAAAAATAAACTCAAAATGGATTAAAGACCTAAACGTAAGGCCAGACATTACAAAATTCTTAGAGGAAAACATAGGCAGAACACTCTATGACTTAAATCACAGCAAGATCCTTTTGACCCACCTCCTATAGAAATGGAAATAAAAATAAACAAATGGGACCTAATGAAACGTAAAAGCTTTTGCACAGCAAAGGAAACCATAAACAAGACGAAAAGACAGCCCTCGGAATGGGAGAAAATATTTGCAAACGAAGCAATTGACAAAGGATTAATCTCCAAAATTTACAAGCAGCTCATGCAGCTCAATATCAAATAAATAAATAACCCAATCGAAAAATAGCCAGAAGACCTAGACATTTCTCCAAAGAAGATATACAGACTGCCAACAAACACATGAAAAGCTGCTCAACATCACTAATCATTAGAGAAATGCAAATCAAAACTATAACGAGGTATCACCTCACACCAGTCAGAATGGCTATCATCAAAAAATCTACAAACAATAAATGCTGGAGACAGTGTGGAGAAAATGGAACCCTCTTGCATTGTTGGTGGGATCGTAAATTGATACATTCACTATGGAGAACAGTATGGAGGTTCCTTTAAAAACTAAAAAGAGAACTACCATACGACCCAGCAATCCCACTACCGGGCACGTACCCTGAGAAAACCATAATTCAAAAAGAGTCATGTACCACAATGTTCATTGCAGCTCTATTTACAATAGCCAGGACATGGAAGCAACCTAAGTGTCCATCGACAGATGAATGGATAAAGAAGATGTGGCACATATATAAATGGAATATTACTCAGCCATAAAAAGAAATGAAATTGAGCTATTTGTAGTGAGGTGGACAGACCTAGAGTCTGTCATACAGAGTGAAGTAAGTCAGAAAAAGAAAGACAAATACCGTATGCTAAAACATATATATGGAATCTAAAAAAAAAAAATGGTTTTGACGAACCTAGGATCAGGACAGGAATAAAGATGTAGACGTAGAGAATGGACTTGAAGACATGGGGCGGGGGAAGGGTAAGCTGAGATGAAGTGAGAGAGTAGCATTGACATATATACACTACCAAATGTAAAACAGATAGCTAGTGGGAAGCAGCTGCATAGCACAGGGAGATCAACTCAGTGCTGTGTTACCATCTAGAGGGGTGGGATAGGGAAGGTGGAAGGGAGGCGCAAGAGAGAGGGGATATGGGGATATATGTATACGTATAGCTGATTCACTTTGTTATACAGCAGAAACTAACACAACATTGTAAAGCAATTATATTCCAATAAAGATGTTAAAAAATTAAAATAAAATGCAGGTTCTGCCTTCTCTGTTCTACTCATGGGTCTATTAGAGGCATCTACTGAGATGAAAGGCGTGAGAGCACTTGGAAAATATTGAAGTGCCATTCAACTTTAGGGAGATGGTGTCAGCCGTCGACAAAAAAGAAGCCACAGAATAATCTGCTGGTTTCCACATGCTATTCCCCTCCAACTCAGCTCAGCTGTTTATAGATCAGGTAGAGGTGGTCTAGAGATTGAAACCAAGAAGAGGAAGGAAATGAGGGAGACCAACAAAAGGACAGGATGTAGCATATGCTGAAATAAGCATCACGTTATTGGCCAGTGATTTACACACAGCACTAGCAAGCAGGAACCAGTGGTTCAGTGTCTTACACTCCAAAAGCATCACAAAATTCATATATATGCTGTATATATTATATATAATATCGTATATGCTATATATACAATATAAATACTATATATATTATTGTATAGTATACATATATGTATTATATGTAATACTATATGTATAGTTTTTATATATACCTACACACATATATAATACTATACATAATAGTGTACAAACACTATGTATAATATACTAGTATATACTATATAATATACAGTATAATATCATATATATGCCAGTATATAGTATATATATATGTATATAATATACATATACCCTGAGAGCAGGTGCCTCCTTACGTTGGGCCTTCAGTGCCTCACTCACCTCACCCGAGTCCTGGTCCTGGCCAGCTCACTCCTGTCTCCTGTTTCCCATTAGTCAATGTTCACCCCACGGGGTGACCCTCCCCTGAACTTGCAGTTGCTAGACCTCATAACCACAGTGGTGCTGCTGTTTATTCAAGGCCAGAAATTCTGGAATATGGCTGGTTGGCCCAGTTGCATGGCAGAAGAAAAGGGGAGGGCCCAGCATTCTCAGGGCAGGTGACTTGTTGGCTGCAGTGGTGGCTGTAATATAACCCAGGAGGTGCCTTCAGATAAAAAGGAGGCAATTGAAAGAATCTAGGATGATACAGATATGGGAATTCCCTTGCGATCCAGTGGTTAGGACTCCAAGCTTCCACTGCAGGGGGCACGGGTTCAATCCCTGGTCAGGGAACTAAGATCCTACAAGCCACATGGCGCAGCCAAATAAATAAGATGGTACAAATAGACATAGGATACATGGACATAGTCAAAGAATAGCTATATCAAGAACCATTAAGTTAGTTATCAGAAATGACAGAGGGGAGGGAATTCCCTGGTGGTCCAGTGGTTAGGACTCTGTGCTTCTACTGTTGAGATCCCGAGTTCAATCCTTGGTCGGGGAATTAAGATCCCACAAGCCATGCAGTGTGGCCAGAAAAAAAAGAAGAAAGAAAGAAAAGAAATGAGAGAGGGGACATTACTACAGATCCTGCAGTCAGCAAAAAGATAATAAGGAAATGTTAGAACAGTGTTATGGCAATAAATACAACTTAGGTGAAATAGACAAATTCCTTGAAAAAAATGACTAAGTTGACATGGCCCAAGGCTGTAGAACAAGTCTGAAACTTCAATTGCAAATGGAAGGAAAATGCCATCATTTACACATCTACACACACTGACACTTTCCCACTTTCTCAAAACCATTCAAATCAGAACATTCATAAATTTAGCAAGCCTCATAATGTGAAATCAAATAGCAAAATTCTTTAAGACAAGGTCTTAGCAGAGAGACTCAAAGGGAAGCTTACCTGCCAGGCTTAAGATGAATACCAAAAGAGGGTTAATAAAACCAGTCAAGGGAGTTGAGTGGGTAAGACAAGTCTGGAGAAGAATCTAAGAATACTAGAACCATACCCCAACTTCTCCAGAAAGTTTAATCCAGAAAAATACTGTGATGTCAGCTGGTTGCCAGGTCTTTTACATCAGAGATGGCAAACTGGGCTGCCAAAGGGGTCACAGACCAGCTGGGGCATCAAGGAGTGTGGTGGTAAGATGCTGACATGCTCCTTACGACTCCAAGGCTCCATCTGGTTTTGCAACTACAAGGGTAGTCAGGGACTCCAGATTTTCCAGATTGTTATTTGAAATCCCCCAATGTTTAAATGTTGGCTCAAATTGGAAAGAAAATAAAAATACTGTGTGGGCCAAACAAACACATCAGCAGACCAGACACAGCTGCACCCTACCAGTATGTGGTTTTTACTTCATATTCTGCTTTTAGGAGGTGGAGTGTGGAGAGAGGGGACTGGGGGTGGGTGCTTCCTTGTTTGTTCGTTTGTTTGGACTTTTTCTTATTTTAAAAAGCTAAGAACTCACGCTTTAGAAATGTTTTTCTTTCTTTGTCATGGCCCTTGGGGCTTAGGGACTTCAGAGCGAAGGGAGACAGCCACTGTCACACACCTAACTCCTTCTCCCTACTGCCTCCAGGATCCAGCAGATAAGGAGCTAAATCCTAAGATTTGAAGAGGCTAGGTTTCTTCTCTCCCCTTCAGGCTGCCACCAACTCACAGTCCTGTCTTCACGTTTGAAACACAGTGGTGGTTTTGTTTACTGCAGTTTCCATGTGGTTGAGCAACGTGGCAGGGCGGGACGGGGGGTGGTGTGTGGAGAACAAACACTGAGGTTTCATTTTACTCTGGTAAGTTGTTATCCTGTGTCAGGAAACAAAATGAAAAGTAAATATTCCTGAGATTCCTGAAAAGGAAGCAGACTAATTTGGGCCTCCAATCCGGGGCACTGATGTGCAGAGCTCCCGTCATCTTCTGAGTCTGCCTGTCATGACCACCTGTTCAAGCTCCAGTGAGCCAACCCAAGGTAGCCGGCTCCTACTGCAGGAGATGCTTCACACGGGCACAGCCGGCTCCGTGGAGAATGCCTGGCACTAATGAGCCATCTCCCACCAGCACCCGGTCTCCCGGCAGGAAGAAAACTTTCCAGCATCACCATGAAGCACAATGGTTGTAAGGCAAAAATGAGATGAAAGGGCTCAGGAAGACAGGGCGGGAGTCCCAGCATCCCCCGACCTGTCAGAGAGGAGGCTGAATACTCAGAAACTCAAGGGGCTATAAGAGCACTGTGGGGAGCCCATCAGAATGCAAGGGGATGCTGAGAAAATGTCCTCAAAGCTGCTCTCCCAATGCACTTTGATGGGCCCAGCCAAGTCCCCCACGGATCCAGCCCTACGCCCCACAAAGCAGCCCTGAGCAGTTCAGGCCCCAGTTGTCCATGTCCTTTGTGTGTCTCCATCAAGGCCACTCAAGCCACAATTTTCAACAATAATAATCAGTAAGCTTGCAGCAAAAGCGTCTCTTTTCACACCAGCTCAAACAGCAAACAGAGGGTTTCCGAGGCATCCTGCTGCTCCTTGTCTACCTGGACTGACTTCAACTCTCCCAGATCCGTGGAGGACAGGCTGAACCCACCTCGGACTTTAACAGTTTCCACCCAAGCTGTACCTGGAGGAAATAGGGAGGGCGTGGCTTCACGGGACAGGCTGGCAGGGAGCCAAGAGGGTTCTTCAGGGGAATTCAGGACTATGCAAAGGCTTGAGGTGTTGAGAAAGAGCTCCCCACACATAACCCCTGCCCAGTCACCTGGAGGCCAGCTGTCCTCTAAAGTAAGGCAGGCTTTGTTCCCAGGATGGTCTTCTCTGGAAAAATGAGAGCATATTCAGAGAATGAGCCACCTTAATGTTCCAGGAAAGAAAGAATTGAAAGGGGAAACAAGGAGAGAAGCATTCCTACTTTTCTAAAGATCTTCCCAAATCCTGAAAGAAGTTTTGCCAGAATCGTAGAGTTCAGTATTTATAATGGGAAAAGTATCGAAGTCAAGGCACATAATAGTACCTCAACTTAGAGTACAGGCACTGTTTTAAGTATTAGACATATGAACTCTTTGTATCCTTACAGCAATCCTATGTGGTAGGTACTTACACAGCTCTCAATCCGCTAATGAGGAAACTAGAGCACAGAGAGGTTAGGTAACTTGCCGCAGTCGCACAGCTAACAAGCAGCAGAGCTGGGATTTGAACCTAGATTGTCTGAGCCTCTATGCACGGCTGCCTGCTGTAAATGAGATGATAACAAAAACATAAAGAGTGTGTTCTCGACAAAACTGTAATTTGAAAAGATGCATGCACCCCTATGTTCATAACAGCACTATTTATAATAGCCAAGACATGGAAACAACCTAAATGTCCATCGACAGATGAATGGATGAAGAAGATGTGGTCCACATATACAATGGAACATTACTCAGCCTTAAAAAAGAATGAAATAATGCCATTTGCAGCAACGTGGATGGATTTAGAGATTATCATACTAAATGAAGTAAGTCAGAAAGGGAAAGACAAATACCATATGATATCACTTACATGTGGAATCTAAAATATGACACAAATGAGCATGTCTATGAAACAGAAACAGACTCACAGACATAGAGAACAGACTTGTGGTTGCCAGTGCGGAGGGGGGTGGGGGAGGGAAGGATTGGGAATTTGGGATTAGCAGGTGCAAACTATTCCATATAGGATAGATAAACAACAAGGTCCTACTGTATAGCACAGGGAACTATATTCAATATCCTGGGATAAACCATAATAGAAAAGAATATGAAAAAGAATGTATATATGTGTATAACTGAGTCATTTTGCTATACAGCATAAATTAACACAACATTGTAAAGCAACTATACTTTAATAAAATTTAAAAAAAAGAATACTGATCAAAATTTGAATCTAAATTGAGGTCAAACTATAAAATAAAGAAAATCAATCTGGATTTAAATCCCTTGAAGATGGAAACAAAAAAGCATGTTCTGGGCTTCCCTGGTGGCGCAGTGGTTGAGAGTCCGCCTGCCGATGCAGGGGACACTGGTTCGTGCCCCGGTCCGGGAAGATCCCACATGCCGCAGAGCGGCTGGGCCCGTGAGCCATGGCCGCTGAGCCTGTGCGTCCGGAGCCTGTGCTGTGCAACGGGAGAGGCCACAACAGGGAGAGGCCACAACAGTGAGAGGCCTGTGAACCGCAAAAAAGAAAAAAAAAAACAAAAACAAAAAAAGAGCGTGTTCTAACTAACAAAATGCTTTCACTGATTTATTCGTTCCCTCAAAATATTTTTGTTTAGCACCCACCAAATGCAGATCCCAGAGATAGAGTAGTGAGCAAGTGGTACCCAGGCCCTTCCCTCATGGTGTTTCTCCTGGAGTAGCAGAGGCAGACCAAGTCACCCACTCCTGAAATTAAACATAAAGGCAGTAAGTGCTGAAAAGATATAAGGGTCATCACTTTCTGAAACAAATATTTTCCTGATTTTACAGATAAGGAAACTGGGATTTCAGAGTGAAATGCAATATAATAAAAAGAACACCCTTTCTGATTATGTTTCATGTCAATAAAATTTACTTTTAAAAGCAAAAAAAAAGAACACCTTAAATTTAAAATTTTTTTAATTTATTTATTTTTAGTAGATTCTCAATTTATCCATATGATTTGACATTCAAAAGGTACCAAAGAGTATACAGAGAAAGTCTCCCTTCCACCCCACCCCAGCTTCCCAGAGGCAATCAGGGATGGGAGACACACATAAGCAATCAAATACACACACGTTTTATTTATTTACACAAATGATAGCACTGTTCTGCACCTTCGGGTTTTTCTCCAGCAAAACAACACACCATACACTTCCTCATTTTCTCCTGGCCTCGTGGCGTTTCATGGCCTGCTTTAGCCAGTCTCCTACGGATGGTCACTGAGGCGATTTCCAATCCTTCACTAGCACAAACAGTGCTGCAGGAGCCCACTAAATAAACAGACTACATCACACACATGTGAGTGTACCTGCATGATAACCTCCCAGAAGTGGAATTCCTGGGTATATGGCCATGAGCATTTGTAATTTTGATAGGTATTAATCATATTGTCCATCTCTGAGATGTCCACATTTTACACTCACCCAGCAGTGCACGGGAGTGCCTGATTCACCAAACCCCAACCCAGTGAGAGCACACTGCTTGAGAATCAAATGACCCGGGAGCCCACTCCTTCCCTGGTTAACTGTGGGCCTTTAGCCTCTCAATCTCTGATCCTCAAGGACCTCACAGGAAAAGTGGGCTGAGTAGTGACCCCTGCCCTGTGTTCCTGAGACGTGCAACCCACAGCCCCTTTGAGCCAAGGTGGGAAGTTCCCCAGGAGAGCAGCTCACGAGAGATGTCCCCAAGGCCAAGGCTGAGAGCACCAGCTGCACCGGGCCAGGGGCCAGACAGAGCATCTCGAAGCCAACACCAGCAAAACGGCTCAGGCTCTGCAGCCAGACCGGCCACTGCACAAGCTGCGTGACCTTGGCAAGCTGCTTCCTCTCCACTTTCCTCCCCTGTAAAGAGTCAGGCAGGCGAGCACGTGAAGCACAGAGCAGAGGCTCCAACGCCAGTCATAGTCACCGGGCAGACGCAGGGGCCTGAATACATTCCCGAACACACCAGCACTTCACCCCCATGACCACCTGTGGCTCCCTGCTCAGGGTGATGAGCCTGCTCTGCCCTTGAAGGGGGGACAGCCCTCAACCAATGCAGGATAGGAGCTGGGGACGGAGAATCCGGCTTCTCTGTCCCCGGGGGGAGGGGCACTGCAGTGTGTTTGGCACAATCTCCCGGAGGCCCTCAGGGGGACTGCACCCAGGTGCCCACAGCGATAATGGCTCATCAACTGTCCTCCTGGCTCACTTCCCTGTCTCACCTCTGACTCCCCACCAATGCATCCTGGGACACCCCTCAGATCAACCACTTGCACTAGGATCCTATCTCAAGCTCTGCTTCTGAGGGAGCCCAACCTAAGACCGTCGTTTTATCGCTGGGCAGAGGAGGGACGGACAGACGAGGGAGGGAGAAGTGGCCAGACACGGAGGGGTGTAGAAGAGGCAGCCACCACCCAGGCCAGAGCTCGTGGTTCTCAGGGCCGAGAACAGCATCTTCTTGTGTGTTGGGCAGGGATGTTCCCGTCAGGCCTAAGGTAAAGCCTGCTCAGGGGAAGCTGCTGGGAGACACTGCTCTCCCCTGCGCTGCCCACCCTGGAGAAGCGGTATCAGCATTTCTTGACTCTCTAAGCAGCAGCCCACCAAGCTACTGAAGGCATATTTGGGGCAGGTAGTAAACCCCAGGCTGTTTTCCAGAAAGTTCTATAACTGGCTTAGGCCCCTGGAAGTGTGAAGAACACCCCAGCTGTGTGGTTTGGCTCCCTCTCCTGGGTCACTGAGGTAGCTGGGGGATTGCAGAGATCCTCAGGGTGCAGGGGTAACCACTACAAGACCAGTTTTTAAAGTATCAATGTAATCTGTTCCCGGCTTACATCCTGGTGGGCAGAGGGAATGTGTGAGAACCACAGCAACCCACTTCCGCATTCTAGCTCGTTCCCACAAGAAATTTAAAGGACACCAAACGTCATCTCCAGGGTGTGGTGGTGCCACAGGCAAATTAAAGGAGGATTCAGAGCTTGGAGTAGAATCTCGGTTGAAGGCCGGTGGCTAGAAATGGGTGGAGAGTTTGCAGGACAAACTTTAACATCAAGGTAGAAAATAAGGGAGAAGTCAGAGGAAAAGAATCTAATCGCGATGAGATAGCTACTGTCCTTGCCCTGCCCACACCCTGTGGACCAGTGCTCTGGCTGACTGCCACTGCCAGTGTCACCTCTTTGCTTGAGGCTCTCTCAGAGCTGTAGACGATCAGCAGGCATTCAAGGAATCAATACCCCCAGCCCTCAACCAACCGCTGACAAGTTGGAGTATAAATACCCCCACTCCCTTGCCCCTCGGATGGGATAATCTTCTACTATTGATACATCCCACATTTCAAGCTCCAGCTGCCCATGGTGGGAACTGGCTTCCTAACACCCTTTTGTTGGCTGCCCGCCCTCCCTTGTCTCATTTCCCCCAACTCCTTACAGTAGGTCTCAGGTTTTGCTTCCGGGGGATCCCAGACTAAAGCAACTGGGCACCTGCTGTGTGCCAGGCACCAAGCTAGAGGCTTTATACATACCGTGCAGACCTGATACAGCTTCTCTCAAGAAAGGAAAGCATACAGCACCACCACACATAAAGGGAAAGTCCAGGCCTTTGTTTCAAAACAAACATCCGAGATGACGCAGGGAGAGTGATCCAGTTTGAGGCCAAGCCAGGTGAGCAAAATGTGACTGAGCAGATCTTTTTCGGGTCATGAAAGCTCTGACAGAAGAAAAACAAAGCCAATGGAGGGAGAACCAGGTTTCCAAAGTATATCAAATGCACACCCGTTGTCTGGGGTTGTGTGTCCTTGCTGAGAACACACTCTTTGGGGAAATCGTATTGCCAAAGTAGTTGGGGTTTAATCTGCCCAGCCTTTGCAAATCTGCCCCTTGCTCCAGGGTTGGCCTGAATTCACCACAACACGTTAGAGGAAGAGGGGTAAAAAAGAGTTTTCTGTACCTCTTCCAGGACAGGCAGAGTGAACTCTAGTTAAGTTTGGGAGCTGATCATTAGCATCTCATTAATGACTCTAACCTCTCCTAAGCGCAGAGAAGGCACAGAAAATCATTGCCTAAGCCACGAGCTATAATTGCTGCCATCCCTCTAAGCAGGGGGGAAAACAGGCCATGCTTTGTGGCTTGTCTGGAACAAAAGCCCCATTCGATAATGAGGTTTCTTAATTTAGGGCAGGAGAAAACTTTTGGGTTATTAATAGGCCACAAGTGAAGGCTTGTGTTTCACTTAACTGCCCCACTTAACAAAAGAAAGTTTGCTTTGGTAATTAAAGAATTATTTTTAAGTGTTAGAGGCTTCTGGATAACCTTGAATGAAGCCTCACACGTAAAGAGGCTTTGGTGCCCCGTCTGTAAATTTAACAAACTGGGGCAAATGATCCCAAAGGCTTTGTCTAGCTCTAATGATCTATGGTTTTGTTCATCTCACTGCCTTCCCCTCATAGAGGTCCCTTCAAATTCCACATCCTAATGTTATCTGTTCTTTCTAACACTTGGGGTCTTTGGATACTGTTGGGGACCACAGCATCTCTGGCATGTCGGGCATCTCCACTCTACTTCCCACAGAGGATCCCATCTAAGGGCTAAACATCTCACCTCTGCCACCCATGGAAAAACATTGTCAGTTTCTTATGTTAAGTCATCGTGTATCGTCTGAGGTCTCCTCCTGGCTGAGTGAACAACATAAATCATCGCCCCAGGAGGAAGTTCATGGATCCTGGAGAGGGGCAGCCCTGCATTATGAAGGCTTTAAAACCCATACTCATAAAATATGGTGGTGAAATTCGTCTTTGAGGTTTACAGCCAACAAAATCTGTGATGTCTCTTTTATGGATGCTTTTAATGTTCTCTGTGGAGCGGTGAGCGTCTGACCCTGGGGGAAGTGTAGGGTTGAGCTGCTTCCTGAGTGGAAACAAGAGGTGGTCACCATGTGTCCCCCGTCGGTGACCCTGCCCAGGCTGGTAAACCAAACTCCAGGCTCCAAGGGGTAACTCACCCTAGAGTCTTCTCAAGACACCTGGCTACACACAAAATGAGATGCATTCAGTTCCACCATCCAGGGTATGGGGGCTTTCCTTCAGGCATTTGTCTGGGAAGGGGTGTGAGTGACCCCAGAATGACCGGCTACCCTCATGGGTTCTCTGTCTCAGGTCACCATGGAGAAAACATAGGATGCTCTTTGGGAGCTCTTGTGAGCATTTGCTCTCCTTGCTACTAGCTCTTGACTCCAAAGCCACCCACCATTCCCATCACACACCTAAGCACCTCGAGGAGCCTGGATCAGGCCGTAGGGAGTCATGCAAGGTCCCCGTGTGCCCTGAGCCAGCCCTTCCCATCAGCCTGGCCCTCCCCAGCTTGAGCCTCCTTGGTGAGCTGGCCTCTTTCTGCTGCTCCCTAATTGCCCTGTGCAGATACTAAGCATTGTTCCTTCACAATAAACAGTAAACCTCCTGGCAGAGATCCAAAAACCAATCATCCTGAAAATTTATCACCAGCTTCTCAGAGGAAAAAGACCCCATGTCCTGGCCCAGCCTCTCTCCTCCCAGGCTTCCTGAATACCGGTGAACTTGCTGCACTCTATTTCAAAACACTTCTCACTCTGTTCAAACTGCAAAGGGCAAAGACATTTAATGAAGTTCGAGCCAACCCATTTCCTCCAAGCGTCACTCCATGTTTTTAGTAATGACAACACTTTGTCTCCTTATGAAGCCTGCTGGCTCATATTAGTGGAGTTAGCAGACCCTTCCTGCCCCAGGGAGGAGTCTTTTGCCAAGGAAGCTGCATTGGGCAGATGGAAGCTCCAGGTGTCATCCAAGCGTTTTAATCGGTCTGTTTCCAACTGAGCCTTCAGGGTGGGAACCCTGGCACGCTTGTCATCATCTGGAAGGATGAGTGTGGTCCAAGAGCTTCAAAGGGCTCCTGGGATCCTAGGGAGATGCTGGTGACACTGGACTGTTCCAACTGAGAATCAGAAATCGGCTCGGTGACCCCCAATGACCATCTTAGACGCCGGTACTGAAAAGGACCCTAGAAACAAGTTAGTGCAGGACTCAGAGTAGGCTCCTCTCTGCTAAAGGTGCCTCACACACAGGGACAAGATCTGGGGGAAAGCGGTTATTGAGGAAAGGAATTGGAAGTCTCTCTGTGGCCACATCAACCAAAGCACCTCCCTGGTTAACTGAGTATGCATTGGGCTTTTATATACATGGCTACTCTTTCTGAGCATTTACTGCACGCCACGAATTGTGCTGAGAGCTCTTTATGCCCTATCTCGTGTATTCCTCCAGCCAAGCTATGTGGAAGGAATTATTATGAACCCTATCCGTCAGGTGGGGGACATTGAGGCTCAGAGCAGCTGTGGCTCAGCAACATCACAGAGCTGTTACATGAGGGCACTGGAATCTCAGGGGGTCACACACTGGACCCCAAACTCTTCACCACCAGGCCACACTGCACAAGCTGGTGACTGAAGAAAGACTCTTGACTTAAAATAAATAAATAGAAACCAATTTCTTCAGGAAATGTACATCAAAACCACAATGAGAGACCATTTGGTGCCCATTAGAATGGCTATTATCAAAAAAAACACAGAAACTAACAAATGTGGTCAGGATGTGGGGAATTTGGAACCCTTGTACATTGCTGGGTAAGAACATCAAATAGTGCAGCCACTGTGGAAAACAGTATAATTGTTCCTCAAAAAATTACACAGAGCATTCTCATTTGATCCAGCAATTCCGCTTCTGGGTATACACCCAAAAGAATAGAAAGAAGGGACTCAGATATTTGTACACGCATGTTCACAGCAGCATTACAGTAAGTCCCCTACATACGAACTTTCAAGTTACGAACTTTCAAAGATGTGAACTTGCGTTCCATCAACGTCAGGTGTGAATGACATTGCAGCTTGCCCTCTGTCTCCTACTGCTGGCGATCCTTCAGCTCTACCATCTCCCACCTCCTCCCCCTCCTCCAGTCAGTAACTCTTCTTGCCTGTTCACTCGATGCCAGCCCCTGGATGCCAGCTGTTGTACTGTAATACTGTACTTCTCAAGGTACTGCGCTGTAAGATTAAAAATGTTTTCTTTATTTTTTGTTTGTTTTTTCTGTATTATTTGTGTGAGGAGTATTATAAACCTATGAAGTACAGTACTGTATAGCCAATTGTGTTAGTTGGGTACCTAGGCTAGCTTTGTTGGACTTGCGAACAAATTGGACTTATAAATGCACAGAGCGGAACTCACTTGTATGTAGGGCACTTACTGTATTCACAATGGCCGAAAGCTAGAAGCAACCCAAGCGTCAGAGGACCTTTGGATAAATGGATAAACAAAGTGCGGTCTATACATACAATGGAATATTATTCAGCCTTAAAAAGGAAGGAAATTCTGACACCTGCTACAACGTGGATGAACTTTGAAGACATTATGCTCAGCGAGATAGGCCAGATACAAAAAGGATAAATGTTGTCTGATTCCCCTTACATGAGGTCCCTAGGGTAGTCAATTTAATCGAGACAGAAAGTAGAATGGTGGATGCCAGGGGTAGGGGAAGAGGGGAGTGGGGAGCTGCTGTTGAATGGATACAGAGTTTCAGTTTTGCAAGATGGAAAGTGATCTGGAGATGGCGATGCTGGCTGCACAACACCGTGAAAGTGCTTAATGCCACTGAACCATACACTTTAAAACGGTTAAAATGGGGCTTCCCTGGTGGCGCAGTGGTTAAGACTCCGCCTGCCAATTCAGGGGACACGGGCTCGAGCCCTGGTCCGGGAGGATCCCACATGCCGCGGAGCAACTGAGCCCGTGGGCCACAACTGCTGAGGCTGCACTCTAGAGCCCGCAAGCCACAACTACTGAGCCCACGCGCTACAAGTGCTGAAGCCCGTGCTCCGCAACAAGGGAGGCCACTGCAGTGAGAGGCCCACGCACCGCCATGAGGAGTAGCCCCCGCTCATGCAACTAGAGAAAGCCCGTGTGCAGCACCGAAGACCCACGCAGCCAAAAATAAATAAAATAAATGTATTTTAAAAAGTAAAATAAAATGGTAAATTTCGTGCTCTGTATTTTACCATAATGAAAAAGGTTTTTTAAAAAAAGATGAACATATTGTTTTATGTTATGTATATTTTACCACAATTTCTAAAAAAACAAGCTCTCCATTCTTTAATTGAAAAGGTGGGCCCAAGGACTTCCCTGGCAGTTAAGACTCTGCTCTTCCAATGCAGGGGGCACGGGTTCGATCCCCGGTCGGGGAACTAAGATCTCTCATGCCATGCTGCACAGCCAAAAAAAAAAAAAAAAAAGAAAGAAAAGAAAAGAAAATGTGGGCCCAAAGAGGAGAAACGACCTGTATAGATGGACTTCTCCTCTCTACCACACGTGGCTGTTTCTGTTCCGCCCCTTTTTCTTAGCCTATAGCCACCAGGAAGCAGACATGTGGGCCACCCACTTGTGAGAGGTACTGCTGGGCAAATGCTCACTCGGGAGCAGCCTGGGAAGCAGCTCCACTCCTCTGCCTTCTTCTCCCCCTTTCTCCATCTACTGCTCATGGCCTACCTGCCTCTTCCACAGATTTTGAGGTTCTGAGGATGGGCACCAGGGCTGAAAAGTTTGTGGAAAGCTTGTGAAAAGGCTTCCTGAAGAGACTCGAGGCTGTGAGGGTGGGCAAAGGCGAGTGCCAACTCCCCCTGCTTCGCAGCGCCCCAAAATGCCATCTCTCAGGAATAATTTCCGTCCCCACAACCCCAGGCCACCCCTTTTACCTGAGGTCTTTCTGGTCCCCTGGAAGCAAATCCCTCTCTACTTTGGCTCTCTGGCGCCATCTTGTGTTACTTTTTAAACAGCCACAAAGATTTTTTTTTTTAACTAATATCTTTAAAGAACAAAATAGTTTTCTAAGTTTTATCGTAGAAGAACTTCTGCAATATTCTATAATAACATAACAACACTAGTCTAGAAGAAAATCAGCTTCACCCACTGTTTTAGCAGCAAGCGGTCAAAGCCTTTTTTTCCCTGAACATATTCATAAATATTTCAAAGATAATCTTAAGTGTAGAAGTTGGTTTTATTCACGCTGCCTTTAGCATTGCCTTTGACAGAGAAACTACCTCTGAAATAAAAAGGAAGGTACGTTTTGTGTTTAATTTTTATCAGAGCCAGGCTTCTCTCTAGTTGCGGCGCACAGGTTTAGTTGCCCCGCAGCATGTGGGATCCTAGTTCCCCAACCAGGGACCCAACCCACGTCCCCTGCATTGGAAGGTGGATTCTTAACCACCGGACCGCCAGGGAAGTCCCAGTAAAAGATATTATAAACCTTCATCTTTACCTGGTGTCTCAGCTCCACACATTGTACGTGGGCATGACTTCAACAGGTGCTAGAAAAACTGTCTTGTTCATATAAAGCAAATGCAGTCCAGGGACACTCCTTAATGACTGAATCTGTACTTACAGATCTATAGGTCTATGTGGTTATGTTGCTAAAACAAAAATTGATACCTCAAAGGGAAGGAGGAGGAAACAAATGACACCTAACTGTGACAAGAAATCAATCACTCGTTAATCTAGTAAAACTGGTTAATCTAGTAAGATCTAATATCAGGATTGTAAGCACCTGCATGTCAGAAGTTTCCTGAGCCTTTCTTATTCTTGTGGAATTGCAGACAAATCTGCCCTTGTTTCACAAGGAAATCAAGAAATGAAAAGTGCTCCTGGCAAGCTGCACAGGAAAAAAAAGAAAGGTGCCACTTTGGTGTTATAATCCCACCTCATGCTATCTGTGGCATTGAGAGGGCTTTAAAATACCCACTGTACTCCCAGGAGGCCCTAAGCTGAAGGGACACTCACAGACCTGGACTGTGTTCTGGAGATCCAGACCTTTTTCCACTGACCGACTCCATCAAGACTTCGGAGTTCAAATAGAAGAGAGAGGCCACAAGACCCCAGGAAAGGGAGGGAAGCTGGAGTCTTCCACATTGGCAACCAAGCCGTAAACCAATTTATATTTAATTTATGAAAGTAAATCCTTACAACTTGAAGTAGAGAAATTCTCAGAAGGAAAACACGACACTTACCCAGAGAGAAGGAGAGCAGACAGAGGCCTCATTTTTTTTTATATACATGTCACATTTGTCAACCCTGCAGTAAAACGAGTCAGGCTTGGAGATCAGAAGAGCTGAGTTTAAGGTCTGCTGTGTCGCTGTCTGTGTGATTTTGAACGGCTTTGGCAGCAGCTCTGGGCCCTAGAGGCCTCATCTTGACACTAGGGTTAACAACACCTGCCTCGGGGGATTGAAAACAAGCGAAGCACCCCTAAAACAGAGCCTGACCCAAGCAGGGGCTCAGTAAATGACTGGTGGCATCTTGATGATGGTGATGACCATCCTACTGTTCCCCTCCTCTTGGACCACCGTCCTCCCAGACACAAACCTGCCTCCTTTTCTAACCGGCAGTCATATTCCCTTTATAGCAATGGCTAACATCCATTGAGCACTTACTATGGGCCAGGCGCTGTGCATTAAATTGTTTCGCTTAATTCTTAAGATACCCAAATGTAGCTATAGCTAATACCCACCTGTACAGGTAAGGAAACAGGTTCACAGAGATTGGGTAATGTATTAGAGTAGGCTAACTGCTGCCAGAAATAACCCCAACCCTTCAGTGACTTGACATGGTGAAGGTCTCCCTGTCCTCCATGTCCTTGTGGGCAGAGGGCATGGAAGAAAGGACTCACTCTAGCAGTCATTCAGGTACCCAGGCTCCTTCCATATTGTGACTCCACCACCTCCTGCACGTAGGTCCACCTCTGGCTCCTCTGCATCTAGCTAGAAGGTGAGAAGGAGTGAGAAAACCCATGGCTCTTACTTCCCTCAACCCAAGATGACACGTGGCACTTCTGTTCTCACTCCACTAGCTAAAACTAATCTCTTGACCCCCCCCCCATACATGCAAGGGGTTGGGAAATTCTGTACTGGTGCTCCCAGGAAGAAGAAAACAGAGATAGATATTGGCAAGCAACAATAGTTTCTACCACAATGAACTTGCCTAAGGTCATGCAGCCAATGAGAGCGGATGTGAGATGTGATCCCAGGTGGTCGGAATCCAGACCCTAATCTCCTAACCACTTGGCTACACTGTCATCTAGGGAACTGTGGCAATTTTAAAACACAGCCCCCAGATTCTCTACCATTCCTCCAATCATGACGTGGTGTCAATGTTGAAACTGGGCTACGTTAGTCCTTGGCTAATAGAACAGAGCAGAAATGACATTATAACGGTGTCCAGGCCCTCAAGACACTGGCAGCATCTACTTCCTACCTCCTGGGATGCTCACTCTGGGAACCCAGCTGCCCTGCTATGAGAAAGCCCAGACCAGTCTATTCAAGACACAACATAGAGCAGTTACCTGTATTTGTTGGAGAGGTCCCAGTCATCATCCAGAATCACTGCCCGGACATGTGAGTAAAGATGCTGCCATTCTGGATAAAGAAGATGTGGCACATATATACAATGGGATATTACTCAGCCATAAAAAGAAATGAAATTGAGTTATTTGTAGTGAGGTGGGTAGACTTAGAGTCTGTCATACAGAGTGAAGTAAGTCAGAAAGGGAAAAGCAAATACCATATGCTAACACATATATATGGAATCTAAAAAAAAAAATGGTTCTGAAGAACCTAGGGTCAGGACAGGAATAAAGACGCAGATGTAGAGAATGGACTTGAGGACACGGGGAGGAGGAAGGGTAAGCTGGGATGAAGTGAGAGAGTAGCATGGACATATATACACTACCAAATGTAAAATAGATAGCTCGTGGGAAGCGGCCACATAGCACAGGGAGATCAGCTAGGTGCTTTGTGACTACCTAGAGGGGTGGGATAGGGAGGGTGGGAGGGAGGCACAAGAGGGAGGAGATATGGGGATATATGTATATGTATAGCTGATTCACTTTGTTATACAGCAGAAACTAACACACCATTGTAAAGCAGTTATTCTCCAATAAAGATGTTAAAAAAAAGAAAATTAAAAAATAACGATGGATATTTTGGCAAAGAAATCTTCTTAAGCTAATAACAGGATGGATATTGAAGCATTTTAAAATTAAAAAAAAAAAAAAGATGCTGCCATTCTGACCAGTGTGAGGTGGTACCTCATTTTAGTTTTGATTTGCATTTCTCTAATAATTAATGATGCTGAGCATCTTTTCATGTGCCTGTTAGCCATCTGTATGTCTTCTTTGGAGAAATGGAATACTACTCAGCCATAAAAAAGAAGGAAATAATGCCATTTGCAGCAACTTTGATGCAACTAGGGATTATCACACTAAGTAAAGTAAGTCAGAAAGACAAATACCACAGGATGTCACTTATATGTGGAATCTAAAATATGCCACAAATGAACTTATCTACAAAACAGACTCACAGACATAGGGAACAGACTAGTGGTTGCCAAGAAGGAAGGGGGTGGGGGAAGGGTGGATTGAGAGTTTTGGGATTAGCAGCTGCAAACTCTTCTACAGAGAATGGATAAAGAACAAGGTCCCACTGTAGAGCACAGGGAAATATATTCAATATCCTGTGATAAACCATAATGGAAAAGAGTATGAAAAAGAATATTTATGTATAACTGAATCACTTTGCTGTACAGCAGAAATTAACACAACATTATAAATCAACTCTACTTCAGTTAAAAACAAAAATGATGCTGCCAGAGGATTCCAGCCCCCAGCAGTCAAGTCATCCCCAGCTGGAGCCCCAGACATCATGGAGCAGAGACAATCCATCATGGCAGTGCTAACCTTGGATTCCTGACCCATGTCATCTGCGAGCACAAGAAACTGATTTATGCCACTAAGTTTTGGAGTGGTTCGTTATGCAGCTGTAGTGACAAAAGAAAATTATATAAGAACTTCCTGTTGCTTCGCCCCTGTTACTTCTGGGGAAAAAGTTTCCAAAGTCTCTTTTTTTTTTTTATTTTATTTATTTGGCTGCATTGGGTCTTCATTGCTGTGCGTGGGGCCTCTCCAGTTGCAGTGAGTGAAGGCCACTCCCCGCTGCGGTGCGCGGGCCTCTCACTGCGGTGGTCTCTCTCGTTGTGGAACACGGGCTCCAGGTACACAGGCTCAGCAGTTGTGGCGCACGGGCTCAGCTGCTCTGCGGCATGTGGGATCCTCCCAGACCAGGGCACGAACCTGCATCCCCTGCGATGGCAGGCAGACTCTCAACCACTGTGCCACCAGGGAAGCCCCCAAGGTCTCTTTATACCAACCTTTTTATCTTCTTTTTTGTGCTAGTTGATATTTTCCACAATAAAACTTTATAACTTTTACCATCAGGGAAAAAATAGATTTTTAAATGACTTACTCTCTGCTAATCACCAAACTCCACTAACCTCTGTGTGCCCTTGTCCCTTGACTGCCAGGAAAATTACACTGTTTGGTCCACGTGGTAAAGCTGGGTGGCTCTGCAGATCCTAGAGGTCCTTATGCCTGTTCCAGTAGGTCCTTGCTGTTTATGTCTTTTATATATAGTAGTGTGTGTCTGCTAATCCCCCCACTTTCCCCTTGGGTAACCGTGAGTTTATTTTCTGTCTGTGAGTCTGTTTCTGTTTCATAAATAAGCTCATTTGTATCATTTTTTAGATTCCACATATAAGTGATATCATATGCTATTTGTCTTTGTCTGACTTTACTCTATATGATGATCTCTAGGCCCATCCATGTTGCCTGTTGCATTTTTTTTTAATGAAAATACATAAGTGTTCAATTCTACCATAGGTTAACTAGTTATTTGGTGCTAGCTCCAGCGTTTTTATGTTTTATATGAGGAAATACAGCTCAAATCCTAAAATCCAATGATATAAATGAACAAGTATAGTACAATCACCTCTTGGGTTTCACATGCTTACACTCTAGTACTATTGTTTTTAAATTTTTATTTTTGAAGCACCAAAATAACTATTTTATCATGTAAGAGCTAAGCAGTGTCCCAAAATGAAGAAAATATATAAAATTGGAGCTTCTGTGGCTGAAGGGGATGAGGCCAGAGTCCAGCCTCCTTATCCCTCCCTTCAGATTTCCTGGCATCCATGGTGGACCCTGGGACTCCCTGGGACACATTATGTCCATAAATTAATCTGCATTTTCAAGATCCAACACTAGTGGGCCCACAGCTGAGCCTCAGCTGAGCTCTCAATTCATTATTCAACTGGTGCCCAGGATGATAAAGTTTCCTGTTGCAAACAACATTTCTATTTTATTATTTTTTCTTTTTTAGGCCATGCCACGCAGCCTGTGGATCTTAGTTCCCCAACCGGGGATCGAACCCGCATCCCCTGCATTGGAAGCTCAGAGTCTTAACTACTGGACCACCAGGGAAGTCCCAAACCATATTTTTGAAGAATCCCTTTTCAGAACCTAAAGTTTAACTCTTTTGGAAATACAGGTCTCCATTAAAAAGCAAAAGTTGTTGTAGAATGCCTGGGAAAATTAAACAATTGAGTAAAACCATCCTTCAGAAGATCAGACTTCTGCAAACCTCAAACTGGGAAACAGCTAAAAAAGCATTCAATGAGAAGGCAATACACTTGGGCCTTGATGGGGGACCAAACATGCACAAGCTTAGAAAATAATTTTTTTAAAACATAATAAAATAATTATATTAAGTCTTTAAACATAATGAAACCATCTCATTAAGCCTAAATTAAAGGTCAACAATGCGTAATTTATGTAAGCCTATAAAATGCATTATGCAAATGATTAAACCAATATCTCCTTTTTCTTAACTCTCCCCTATTAACTCTAAAAACACTAGAACAATGGCGTATTTTATGTGATACTAACAAATTTTAAAGGTATGATGTTTTCCTAAGGTTATTTCTCATAAAAAGTGACCCAGGGCTTCCCTGGTGACGCAGTGGTTGAGAGTCCACCTGCCGATGCAGGGGACACGGGTTCGTGCCCCGGTCCGGGAGGATCCCACATGCCGCGGAGCGGCTGGACCCTTAAGCCATGGCCGCTGAGCCAGTGCATCCGGAGCCTGTGCTCCGCAATGGGAGAGGCCACAACAGTGAGAGGCCCGCGTACCGCAAAAAAAAAAAAAAAAAAAAGTAACCCAAACTCCACAGAATCCAAATTCACTGACATTTTATCAAATTCCAGTTTGTGTCCAAGGAGATCAGCATTGTAAGAAAGGGGCTGTAGGGAAGACTCTATAGGAGGGAAGAAAAATTGTCCAAGGTGAGATGTGCCAGTTTCATAATATGGCTGGGAACTGCCCTAGACATTCGTTTCCAGTACTAAGGAGCTGAGCCTATATGAGTCCCAGTGGAGAAAGATTCACTCAGCATTCATCTGTTCCAGGCCCTGGGGATACAGATGTGAACAAAAAAAAACAAAAATCACCGCTTTCGTGGAATTTACATCCTGGTGAGGGGAGACAGTTAATTAACAATTTGATTGCAAGCACTATGGAGATAAAGTAAATCAGGGGAGACGGTAAAAAACTGTGAGAGTAGGTAGGGGTGAAGTGAGTTACAATTTCAAATAGGGTGGAGGAAGCCTATTCCAGGAAGAGAGAACAGAAATGGTAAAAGCCCCAAGGCAAATGCAATGAATAGGAAGAGGGTCAGTTTGGCAAGAGTAGAGTGATTAAAATGGAAAATAATAGGGACACCAAGTCAGAAAGATAAGATAGGGTCAGGGTGGGGAATACATTGGGGGACATGCTGCTGACTGCAAGGGTTTGGGTTTTATTCTGCGAGAGATGGGTTGCCAGTGGTTGGCTTGTAAAGAAAAACTATCATGTCAGACTTAATGTTCTAATAGGATTACTCTGTCTACTAGGGTGCGAATAGGCTATAGAGGGCAAGGGTACAAGAAAGCATATTACAAAAATACAGGCAAGAAATAATAGTGGCTTTTTAATAGCACAGTAACTCAGCATGATATCAGACTACTCCTCCTGATGGGCTCAGCTATAAACCCTGGACTTTAAGAAATACAACTGTTGGGGACTTCCCTGGTGGTGCAGTGGTTAAGAGTCCAAGCTCCCAATGCAGGGGACCCGGGTTCAATCCCCGGTCAGGGAACTAGATCTACATGCATGTTGCAACTAAGAGCCAGCATGCCGCAAGGAAGACCCGGGGCAGCCAAATAAATATTTTAAAAAATAAAATCAATACAGCTGTTTGAAGACACTGTAGAATGACCAGAAGCAGACAGAAAAATAAAGAGATTTGACATTTGGAAAAAAGAGAATCACACCAGGTAAGGTCCACGTGTGTATGGCCCTTGCCCTTGCTCACTCCCCAGTCTGTCTGACAAGGCAGATAGCGTCAGGCAGAGCCTAGAGATTTTTGGTCTGTGGAGTCATGAGAGAAGTTCAAGGCTGCAAAAGCAACTGGTTATTGAATGGAGGAACTCACAGAATTCCGCAAAATGAAGGAAGCCACAGAGGAGGTAAACTCAAAATCTCCATAGAAACTCCTCTCAGATCATTGGCTGACACCTGAACTGCACATCTGTAGGACAAGACTACAAAGAGCCCAAGAGAAAAACAGCTGGAAGGACAAAAATGTTGAGCTGAGATTTTAATACATGCCCACTACAGGGAAGAAAGAGTTTGTAGATCAAGTCCTCCCAAGTTAGAAGCGCTTTCCATCAAAAGGCCACATGTAGCAATAAAGACACCTCCCAGGACTGAGATATTCACTTTAGAAGCAACGGTAAAACTAAAACAGAGCTGCCTTAACAAGTGTAAAATCAAGCCTCCAGAAGATTATGGTGATGTAAAGTAATTTAACTACCTCCTAAAGCAAAACTCAACATTCTTCAAAGGTAGAAGACAGATTTGAGATTATCTACAGTACATCTCCCACAAAGTCCATATCAATTTAAAAAATTAGAGAGGTGAAAACAAAAGAAAATGAGACATAATAATAAGATAAATAATAAAAATAAGAGAAAAATAAGTCTATAGAAACTAATTCCAAGATGACTCAGAAGTTGGAATTAGTAGACAAGAACTTTAAAATAGCTATTATAGGAGTTCCCTGGTGGTATAGTGGTTAGGATTCGGCTCTGTCACTTCCGTGACCCGGGTCCAGTCCCTGGTTGGGGAACTAAGATACTGAAAGTTGTGTGGTGCTGCCAAAAACAATTTTTTTTAAAATAGCTATTATAAATATGTTCAAAGACTTAAAGGAGAATATGGTCATGATGAATGAACAAATTAAAGTATTATCAAAGAAATGGAAAATATAAAAAGCAACCAAATGGAAATTCTAGAACTGAAAAATACAATATCTGAAATTGAAAAAAACAAAACAGAAGCCACTGAATAGCTTAGTGTAGATTGGACATAACAGAAGGAATCATCGTAACCTTGGAAATTAGTCAGTAGAAATCATATAAGCCGAGGTTTGATAGTACTCACCAAGTTTCCAGAATAATCAATAAAGAGGGATTCACACAGAATCAGTGGAGAATTTAGTCATCATTATCATCTCTATGCCTAAAGAGGCAAGAGGATGAGGTATTAGAGTTGTAGAATGAATGACCTCATCTCCCTGCTCTTGATCTCCCCTCGCCTCCCAGTGGCCCAACCAAGAAGCTCAGGGGCATGGGAGTGGATTGATTCAGTCTGCAAAAATCCCCCGGGCCCAAAGCAGGGTGGAGAATATGGAGACTGGATCTAAAGAGGCAAATGGAAAATATCTAGATCACACATCTAAATACATCTGAGTGAGTGATTTAAAAGACAAAGAGAAAAAAAAAATAACACTCCAGCATAAATCCTAGGTCACTTACAAAGGACTAAAACTCACACTTGCCCAGAGTTCCTGCAGCAACAGCAAGACGTCCCGAAAGACAATAAAGTAATAATATCTATTCAATTTTGAGCAGAAATGTTGCAGTCAAACATTTTAAAATCTAGTCAAAAGGTTTTTCACGCGTAAAGGCAACAGAAAGTTATTCTCAGATGTCCAATGATTAGAAAACATATCCTGCACGTTGCTTTTAGAAAACATTATTTGAAGACATACTAAGGCCAACTGAAAGAAAAGTCAAAATTAAGAACTCAAAAACAGGGAATTTGTGGTATAAAAGAATTTCTGGGGGCTTCCCTGGTGGCACAGTGGTTGACAATCTGCCTGCCAATGCAGGGGACACAGGTTCGGGCCCTGGTCTGGGAAGATCCCACATGCCGCGGAGCAACTGGGCCCGTGAGCCACAACTACTGAGCCTGCACGACTGGAGCCTGTGCTCAGCAACAAGAGAGGCCACGATAGTGAGAGGCCCGCACACCGCGATGAAGAGTGGCCCCCGCTGGCCACAATTAGAGAAAGCCCTCACACAGAAACAAAGACCCAACACAGCCAAAAATAAATAAATAAATTTAAAGAAAAAAAAAAGAATTTCTGTAATGATTCAATTTATGCAAGGAAGGGCTTGCACATTAGCATTATCTATTCTTTTTTTTTTTTAATTTACAGTTGAACAACATAAGAGAGATGATGGTGTGCATCTCACCCATAGCCTGCTCCTAGTGGGGGAGAAAAGAGTGGGAGGCTTGGAATCACCGCAGAGACAAGAAGTTTGAAGAAATGGTCCATGTTATGTAGGCACTGGGCTATTGGATCTTCCTTGCCTCCGCTGGGCACCAAACTCACCAATCCCATTAGATTATGTCCTGTCTGATGGAATCTGGAACTTGGGGCAAGGCTTGGCCCTGCATGCTTTACTCGTGTTTCCATTCTGGACCCGATCCTCCCCCACTGCTACGTTCTTCACCCTGCAAAACATACACAATCTCCCATGTTTGATTCCCTTGAAACAATAACTGCATTGTCCTGCCCCATGATCTTCTAACAATGACTACACTTTTTAGAGGATTGGGACACAGTGCGAAGAATCATTGAAAAATCTCCACAAAAATTGAGTTGTAATAAGGAATCACACAATAGCTAATTTCATTCTAAAGAAATGATTTTTCTTATTGAGTGAAGAAAAAAAATCTGGTGGAATATATGCCAGACAATTAACAATGATTACTTCAAGGAGTAGGATTATGGCAAACTTGGACTTTCCACGTTAAAAATTGTAGTTCTATAATTTTTCTAATTTTTTGCAACAATCATGTTATATACGTTAACTAGAAAAGCCTTTAAAGATAAATCATTTTAAAATAAAATAAAACACAAGGGATATAGGAATTAATTAAACAGCAGCACAAGGAAACAAACTGACAAATCCAAATGTAGGATATATTCTAATACAATTGAACTAGTTTTTGCAACATGACAATGGCAGTGAAAGGGGATAAGGGGTTGGTTTAGATTTTAAAAGAATTAAGGATCAACAAGCAAATATAATGTACTGACCTTGTTTAGATCCTGATTTAAACAAATTCTCTAAAATAAGACTCTTTTAGGTAAAAAGGGAAATTTTATTGTGGACTGGAAGATATCAAATTTTGTTGGGTATGATTATGGTGTTGTGGCTATATAAATAAGACTATATTATTAGAGATTCATACTAAAGTATGTGGCAGCAAAATGACATGATTACTGGAGTTTGCTTTTAAAAGGAAAAAGGAATAGATCCTTATGTGGGAAAATTTGATAATTATTAAATCTGGGTGAAGGGTATATAAAGGTTCATTGAATTATTCTCCTTATCTTTGTGTATCTTTGGACATTTTCATAATTAAATTTTTTAGTGAAATTTAAACATTACTTTTAAGAACTAAATTGCTAGTATTGGTAACTGTTGAAGAGAAGTTAACCGCCAGTAACAGAGATTACCAGTCACCAAGGCTTATTTTGTATTGTCTTTCATCTAAGACCTTATCTATTCCTATGTTAACTTTACTGAAAAATAAGTATATGCACTGGTTTTCATTATGTACAAATTGCAAAGAAAAAAAAGACCCTAAGATATAAGTAATAATTTTTAATGTGTTAACATTTATCACATGCTTATCACAAGCATTTTCTAAGAATTAGTTCTTTTAGTTTTCATAACAGCTTCATAAGGTAGATTGTAAGATAGCTTCAGGGGGAACTAGGTAAGAATTCTGGGCCACATAACTCAGACCTGTGAGTCTGGAGTCTTAGCTCTGTGCCAGTCTACCTCAGGAATATTACAGATTTCTATCTCTTACCATCTGTTAAAGAATGTAACTCAGTGACCCAATGTTCATTGCAGCACTACTTACAATAGCCAGGGCATGGAAACAACCTAAATGTTCATCAACAGAGGAATGGATAAAGAAGATGTGGTACATACACGCAATGGAATATTACTCAGCCATACAAATGGACCTAGAGACTGTTATACAGAGTGAAGTAAGTCAGAAAGAGAAAAATATCATATATTAATTCATATATGCAGAATCTGAAAAAATTGGCATAGACGATCTTATTTACAAAGTAGGAATAGAGACACAGACGTATAGAGAATAAACATATGGATACCAAGGGGGAAAGGGGGTGGTGGTGGAATGAATTGGGAGATTGGGATTGAGACATATACATTATTGATACTATGTATGAAATACATAACTAATGAGAATCTATTGTATAGCACAGGGAACTCTACTCAATGCTCTGTGGTGACCTAAATGGGAAGGAAACCCAAAGGAGAGGGGATATATGTATATGTATGGCCGATTCACTTTGCTCTACAGTAGAAACAAACACAACATTGTAAAGCAACTATACTCCAATAAAAAAAATTTTTAAAGAAAATAAAATAAAGCAAAAAAAAAAGAATGTCACTCAGTAAAAGTCTTAAAGTGATTTTCAGCTTGTCACTAAATGATAACTAGATTCTTTGTAATTCTGAGTATTTGATCTTTGCTACTAGACATGAGACATGGACGATACTAAGATATCTATACAAACCCAGCTCCAATGTGTCACAAGAACCCAGGACTCATAAGAAAGGAAGCTTGGAGAATAAACATGTATGACTGTATAAGGCAGCTGTCTTCAGCCTCAGTTTGGGACAATAGGCAGGGCAATCCCAGCTCCAGATATTCTAACGGAATCGGCTGAGCCCTTCTTCAAGACTGCATTGCAGTTCAGTTTCTCCTCTACCCAACCCCACAGGTGTTAATTCCAAGAGCACTCTCCAATAAACCTCTGCATGCAAATCTCTGACTCAGAGTCTGTTTCCCAGGGGACCTGACTTAAGATAGTGACCACCAGCCAGAGCATCCCTTGTTTTCTTCTAAGTTTCTCTCAAGATCCTACATGGTCATAATGACCAAAAGTGGGCTTATGGCCCTAATGATGTTGTGAACAAATATCTCCATTTAACAAATGAAGATACAGCTAGCATCATGTTTAATGGTGAAAATTGCATGCTTTCTCCCTAAGATCAGAAACAAGACAAGGATATTTGCTCTCCACCACTTCTGTTCAGCCTTGTGCTACAGTTGATAGCCAGCAAGAAGACAAGAAAGGGAAATTAAAGGCATGCAGATTGGAAAGGAAGAAATAAAACTGTCTTTATTTGTAGACATCATCATCTGTGTAGAAAATCCTAAAGAATTTATAAAAATGCCACTAGAAATCAATAAGTGAGCTTAGCAAGGTTGCAAGATATGAGATCAACATAGAAAAATCAGTAGTACTGTTATATACTAAGAATAAACAATTGAAAATTAAATTTTTAAAAATATCTGTGATAGCATCACCAAACATGAAATATGTAGGGAAATTTTAGCAAATATGTGCAAAACTAGTACACTGAAAACTATAAAACATTGCTGAGAGAAATTAAAGAAGACCTAGAAAAATGAAGAAATATATTTATGAATCAGATGGCTCAACATTAAAATGTATTTCTCACCAAAATGATCCATATATTCAATCAAAATCCCAGGAGGCTTTTTTAATAAAAATTGACAAACTGATTGTAAAATGCAAATTGAAATTCAAAGGACCTAGAAAAGCCAAAACAATTTTGAAAAGGAAGAACAAACTCAGAAGACTTACACTACTTACTTTCAAGATTTACTACAAAGCTACAGTAATCAAGACAGTGTGGTACTGGAAAAAGGATAAACAGACACATGGATGAATGGAACAGAATAGAGTCCAGAAACAGACCCATACATATATGGTCAATTGATTCTCAACAAAGCTGCCAAGGTAATTCAATGGAGGAAAGAATAGTTAGTTCAACAATAGCCCTGGAACAATTGGTTATCTGTATGTGAAAAAAAGACAAGAACCTCAATGCTTACCTCTCACAACATGCAAAAGTTAACTAGAAATTGGTTATAAATCTAAACATGAGTTATAACTATAAAACATCTAGATAAAATATAGAGAATCTCTGTGACTTTAATAAGACACACACACACACACACACACACACACACACAGCCCATGCCAAACAACCCAAATGTCCATTGACAGATGAATGAATAACCAAGTATGGTATATCCATACAATGGAATATTATTCAGCCATAAAGAGGAACTAATAACTGATACATGCTACAGCATGGATGAATCTTCAAAGCATTATGGTAAGTAAAAGAAGCCAGATATGAAAGATCACATATTATATGATTCCTTTTATATTCCCTTTATATCCAGAATAGACAACATTATAGAGATAAATCAGATTAGTGGTTACTAAAGGATAGGGGGAGGGGAGAAATGGGAGTAATTACTTATGGATATGGGGTGTTTTTTCTGAGGTGATGAAAATGTTTTGAAACTAGAGAAAGAGTGGTCGGGCAACATTGTAAATACACTAAATGCCACTGAATTTACACATTTAAATGGCTAAATGTATGTTATCTGAATTTAAAAGAAAAAAATAAATTATAAAAATAAATGACAATTTTTTAAAAAGAGACAACTTCAGACTTACAGAGATTTGAGAAGTCTGTGCAGTGGACCTTAGAGCTGTCTGGCTTTAAGGACATCCTCTTAACCACCACATTTAGCCACCCCCTTCAGCCTCACTAATGATAAGCAGAGTTGTCTCTGGGTAGTAGGAACCGGGAAGATTTACATTCCCTTTATAGACCAAATTTTCTGTCGTGAAAAAGAGACATGTCGCTATAAATAGTTGTACATCAGGCCACAGGATCATGACTATGTGAATAAATTTTCGTATCATAAATACTGGACAACACGCACAAAAGCTGTCTCTGAGAAGTGGATTTTAATAAGCCTTGTCTTTTCTGTCTTCCACTTCTCATTATTATCCTGATTTTTTACAATAAGCACTTTTTAAAAATTTTTGTTGCAGTATAGTTGATTTACAATGTTGTGTTGGTTTCAGGTGTACAGCAAAGTGAATCGGTTATATATCTACATATATCCACTGCTTTTTAGATTCTTTTCCCATACTGGTCATTACAGAGTATTGAGTAGAGTTCCCTGTGCTATACAGTAGGTCCTTATAAGTTGTCTATTTTATATATAGTAGTCTGTATATGTCAAACACAGTTAAAGTTTTATAATGAAAGAAACAAACTTTAAAACCATTTAAATTAAATGAGCTGCCCCAGATAGTATTGAGTGTTCCCATCATTTTAGGAGTTCAAGGAGAGCCCAACTGATCTCTTGATGGAAACGCTGTAGATGGACTGACGCACTGGCTAGGAGACTGAACTAGATGGCTTCTGAGGTCCTTCCCAGATCCCAGGTCCTTGGTCTTAGATAATTCAGAACTGCTAACACCTGCAGAGCAATTGCCTTGTGCCAAATGCTGTAAAGAGCACTCTACATCACAAATCTATATGATGAGCACTCTTATTGTTCCCATTTTCACATGAAGGCACTAAAATGGAGACTTTCTCCTCAACTTGGCCAAGGTTTCACAGCTGAAGGTCAAGCCAGATCTGCTCTACCACGGAGCCCATGATCCTAATACCTCCTATGCCCTAACTGCTGTGATAGATGCCATATAGCACACCAATGCACATAAGAAAGAGTTCCCAGTCATAATTGTACGGTAAACTAGAAGAAGCAAAGATTGAGAACCAGGGAAGTTCCCCCAAGATCTGTTACTAACTCACTGTGTGACCTTGAACCTTCTCTCTGAGCTGCAATTTCCTTTTCTGTAAAATTCAGAGAAAGTCAGATTTAGCTCTAAGAGTTCACTCTCCGCTGGCCATTATAGTGGGCCCTCTCTGATCACCACTGCTGTCACATTTGGATTCCTGAAAACTACTCTACTTCTCCAGGGTAAAACTGACGAGAGTTCTTACCAGAACCAAAGCCGTATAACCTCTTAAGTACCATTTTATCATCTTAGAGAATAAATTTCTCCAATGAAACTTCGATTCTCAAGGACTGTTTATTTCTCCCTCATCACAGATAGAAGCGCAAAATAGAAAAGAGAATAAATTGGGGACCACCAGCAAATGAGTGATTTCAGCAAGATTCACATAAAGCAGACAAAAAGTTGTCAAAAAATAAAATGGAAGAAGCCATCATCTATAGTATTTCCAGAGGTGGCTTCAGAGAAGAGAAAGGAGAGCCAGACAGCAAAACCAGAAAGGCCAACCTTGGGGTTAACCCAACACCTTCTCATTACAGGCAAACAGGTGTAAAGTTACCCCCGGGCAAAACATCAGGGAGCTCTGCTCTCTAAGGAGGTGGAACAAAATGCCAGGAAAGAATAAGGGAGTTAGTTGTGTGAGTCAGCCCAATGATAAGCCCCACTCATGTATAAAAGCTCTAATTCTGCCTGCCTGGGCTATCATTCTTTATCTGTTGAGATGATCATGTAGTTTTATCCTTTATTCTACAAATATGGTGTATTGCACTGATTGATTTTTTTTTATATAATCTGTTTTTTTAATTTTTATTTTTTATTGAAGTACAGTTGATTTAAAATGTTTCAGGTATACAGCAAAGCGATTCAGTTATACATACATATATATATATATATATAACATATAGGGGCTTCCCTGGTGGCGCAGTGGTTAAGAATCCGCCTGCCAATGCAGGGTACACAGGTTCGAACTCTGGTCCGGGAAGATCTCACATGCCTGCCACGGAGCAACTAAGCCTGTGAGCCACAACTACTGAAGGCCACGTGCCTAGAGCCCGTGCTCAGCAGCAAGAGAAGCCCCTGCTCACCGCAACTAGAGAAAGCCCGTGCGCAGCAACAAAGACCCAATGCAGCCCAAAATAAATAAATAAATTTAAAAATATATATATATATATTCTTTTTCAGATTCTTTTCCATTATAGGTTATTAAAAGATATTGAGTATAGGTCCCTGTGCTATACTGTAGGTCCTTGTTGGTTATCTATTTAACATATAGTAGTGTTTTAAAAATATATATATATATATTCTTTTTCAGATTCTTTTCCATTATAGGTTATTAAAAGATATTGAGTATAGGTCCCTGTGCTATACTGTAGGTCCTTGTTGGTTATCTATTTAACATATAGTAGTGTATATATTTTAGTCCCAAACTTCTATTTTATCCCTACCCCCCTCTTTCCCCTTTGATAACAATAAGTTTGTTTTCTATATCTGTGAGTCTATTTCTGTTAGGTAAATAAGTTCATTTGTATCATTTTTTTTAGATTTCACATATAAGTGACATCAATGACATTTGTCTTTCTCTGACTTACTTCATGTAGTATGATGATCTCTAGGTCCATCCATGTTGCTGCAAATGGCATTATTTCATTCTTTTTTATGGCTGAGTAATATTCCATTTTCTGTATATACCACATCTTTTTTATCCATTCATCTGTTGATGGACATTTAGGTCACTTCCATGTCTTGGCTATTGTAAATAGTGCTGTTATGAACATTGGGGTGCATGTATCTTTTCGAGTTAGAGTTTTCTCCAGATAAATGCCCGGGAGTGGGATTGCTGGATCATATGGTAACTGCACTGATTTTTATATGCTGACCCACCCTTGCATTTCTGGGATAAATACCCCTTGGTTGTGGTGATAATCCTTTTCCTATGTTGCTGGATTCAGTTTGCTAGTATTGGGATGAGGAATTTTGCATCTATGCTCTTAAGAGATATTGGTCTGTAGTTTTCTTTTCTTCTGATGTCTTTGTCTGGTTTTAGAATAGTAGAAAGAATGAGACTATTTTCCCCTCTTCTGTTTTCTGGATGAGTCTCTGAATGATTGGTATTTATTCTTCCTTAAACATTTGGTAGAGGTCACCAGTGAAGCCATCTAAGCCTAGGCTTCTCTTTGTGGGAAATTTTCTGATTATTAAGTCAATCTCTTCACTTGTTATAGGTCTATTCAAATTTTCTATTTCTTCTTGAGTCAGTTTTAGTAGTTTGTGTCATTCTAGGAATTTGCCCATTTCATCTAGGTTATCTAATTTTTTGGGATACAGTTGTTCATAAGTACCTCCTTATAGATTCACTTTTTATTTTTGTAAGATCAGTCATAATGTGTTCTCTTTCATTCCTGATTCTATTAATTTGAGCCCTCTCTGCTTTTTTCTTTATCAGTCTAACTATAGGTTTCTGAATTTTATAATTATGTTAATGAGATTAGAAACCAAAATTTTCACTATAAGGGAACACAGGTACAAGGATAAAACCTAAGAAGTTATGTAAAAGATCATTATGAGGGAATGATCAATTTGAATTGTAAGTATCAGTATTAATGCATTATTTATTTATTTATTTATTTATTTTTGCCACTGAAAAGGTCTAGAAGCAATGAAAAAGCCTGAACAGTAGTACAGAGTATTGTACAACTCAGACTGTGGTCTCCAACAACCATTCCCCACAAAGGTAACCAGAGATCATGCAGAAATACCTGGTTCCAGGTCTGAGGAAGGAAATGCCTGTGACAGCTGTACAGAAAGCAGGGAAGCTATCTAAGAATAATGGGGTCATTTCAAAAGGACACAAAAGCCAACTTAAAAGGATCCTCATTGGCTATAGATGGTACAGTGCAAATATCAAAGGCAATTAAGGGCTTTATTTGAATAAACTCAGTTAATCCTTACCTCAACGCTGTGAGTTATCTCCCGACTATAGATGGGGCAACTGAGACACAAAAAGAGGTTAAAAGTCACTTGGCCCCTTTCTCACTGTTGGGAAGTGGTGGACCTGAGCTCAAACCGAGGCCCCCAACCCCAGAATGTGCACTTAACTTCCATTTTTATCTGCCTGTCAATAGTTATTTTATCATCAGAAAGAGAAAATGTTGTTTTTAAAAACTCTTATCATATACTCTGTAAGTTTCCTAAAGTTGAAATTAAGAAACTGGCACTGACTTTTTAGGCTTTGAACTTGGCTCTTTGGGTGAAACGCCTCAAACTAATGGTAGAGGCAGAGCATTATTTAAGATCATGGCTTTCATATCCTTTGGCTTGGTAGGCAGAACTGGGTTCCAACTCCAAGGTGCTGTCTGGAGGTTGCCCAGTTCTGTGCTGGAGGCTTATAAATAGATAGATACATCAAATGACAGATATTCAATCCATGGCAGCTCTTATTAATATGAAAATCCCATTTACAAAGGGCTTTTTCTACCCAGTTGAATTGGCCCAGTAAATTAATCCTGTTGAAAATAAAACCTGTCTCCAGAGGCACAGGAGGAGTTGCGTGTTATTTGCATAGATTTGCATATTAATTAATAGCTGATGAAATTCCTCATTAAGGGGTGGATTTCTCCAGGCTACTGAAATCCAAGGAGGCAAGTATTTTTCAACTAATCAATGTAGTAGATTAGAAGTAGCCTCTCTTTCCCTGCTACCAACCTCTCACCTCTAAAAAATAATAATAGTAAGTCTTCACCCCAAACCCAGGTTTTCCCTGGAAATTCTAATGTGGGGTTGGGAGCTGGATGTCCATTGGTTGAGGATTCTGAAGGAAGGAGGCAAGAAACCCAGGAGCCAGCTCAAATCCAAAGGTAGCATTCCCTCTCTGAGATCCAGACCCTGCAAAGGAAGCCCAGACCAAGGGCAGGAGCCCCTGGCTTCTCCACACCATTTCTTTTCTCTGGTGTCCCCTCTCAGTTGCCTTATCTGATTCCCCTCTGCCTGTATCCAAAATTCCTTTAGTTCCATCCTTCCTTTCCCTCACATTCTTCCCCTCATCTTCAGTGTCACCCTCTATAAAATGAGGAAAACAATAGCATGACCTCAAGGATTAAGGAGGGGAGGCTTAGCTCTATACATTTTTCTCCAAAAGTTTTATTGAAAGATAGCATCTGTGGCTAATTTAGGATACAAATTTGGATTCTTTTTGGCTCACATCTTATTTGGCATATATATATATATATTCAGAGAAATTTTTGATTCAGCAATTGCTTATGAATAAAAAGAAAAGTTAAGAATATAACAGAGGTACTTCCCTCGTGGTCCAGTGGTTAAGAATCCACCTTCCAATGCAGGGGACAGGGGTTCAATCCCTGGTTGGGGAACTAAGATCCCACATGCCGCGGGGCAACCAAGCCCATGCACTGCAACTACTGAGCCTGAGTGCCACAACTAGAGATCCCGCGTGCCGCAACTAAGACCCAACACAGCCATAAATAAATAAATAAATATTTTTTTAAAAAAGAATATAATAGACAATACTTTGGGGAATATAGCTAATGCTAATATAAATATTAAAATCTCAGTGGCTGGGATCACATTGAATCTGCAAACCAAATCATGGATAACTGACACCTTAACACTATTATCTAGCACTATACTGCATAGAATAATCAAGAAATGTTAGCTGTTTGTCTGGGTTGTCTGCATAAAAAACTGCCTTATGACTTAGTGGCATAAAACAACCATTTTGCTTGCTCAATATTCTGTGAGTAGGAACTCAGAGAGGGCTCAGCTAGTGGCTTTTCTGCTCCACATGACATCTCCTGGGGTCATTCACTCAGCTGCATTCGGCTGGTGCTGAACTGGAGTGGAATTCTCAAGGCTTCATTCCTCTGTGCTTTTTCATGTGGCCTCTCTCTTTTCACACGCTTAGCTTGGGCTTCCCCACAGCATGGAGGTCTCAAGGTATTCATACCTTTTACAGTCTGATTCAAAAGGCAGCATTTTGAAGATGCTTCAAAAGAAAGCATTCCAAAGAGGAAAGCATAAGCTGCCAATCTCTTAAGGCCTAGGCTCAGAAGTTACACAGTGTCACTTCCATTGCTTTCAGTTGGTCAAAATGAGTCCCAAAGCCAGCACAGATTCAAAGAGCAGGGAAATAGGCTCTACCCGTTGATGGGAGAGTGGCAAAGAGTGAGCATCCATCTTTTTAATCCACCTCATCGTTGTTTGACAATGTTGTCCACTTCTATGCTCTGACTATGTGACTATCTTCTAAATATTTATCTATGGCCCTGGAAGTTCTCTCAAACCTGAGATCACAGGTCTTTCCAAAACACTCAAACATGTCATCCTCTCTCTATTAAAGCCTTCTAGGTTCCCACTGCCTATGGAAGAGAATCCAGATTCCCTAGCTTGGCATTCAAAACCTTTCATAAATTGCTGGGGTCTGCAGCCTAACCTCTGGCCACTCCACACACACACGTGCAAACATATTTCCTCCCACAGACACTCTCACACAAGCAAGCACGCAATACACACACTCAAACACACACACGCTGTTGACTGCCGACTTCCCAGAAGGACCACCAGAGTAGCCTGTGCATTACACAGAGCCATGTCCTTTACCTAAGCGCAGTCAGAGACAGCAGCTCTACCCTGACCAACCCCAGAAGGGTCTCAGAAGGGGGAGACCAGGGCAGATACCTACTGGGTTTTGGGGTCTGAGCTCAAGTGGTTCAAGACTGGGAAGAGTTCATGATGTCATAGTTTAGGACTGGTGGCCACAGCAAGGCGAGAGCCCTCGAGCAAGCCTTTATAAGTAAATGGTTGTTTGACCAGTGGACTTCTTGCCCAGGTGAGCAGCCAGTTGTTCTGAGAATGGGGCTATGTGCCCAAATGTACAAGTCCTTATTAAATAAACTGGTTTTCAGGAATTTCCAAAGCCAACAGTGAAATATTTAATTGTTTACAGTTTTATCTTCCTGTGCAAGAACTTTCTGGAATACACAGCAATCTTGTTGACACAGTTGGTTTCAGTCTTCCATCCTGAGAGCTAACCCGCGTGTGTCTCAGTCCTAGCGTAGAGTCACACGCACCCACCTCAGCCAGGCTCTGGGTGGTCTTGCTCTTCCTCCAGCTTTGCATTTTCACGTGCTCACCCTCTTTCCTTATAAAGTTTATTTTCTCTCTTTAGAAGTGTAATGCGCTCATCACTGGAAAGTTTGACAAGAAAAAAGGTTAAAAGAAGTCATAGTGTGGGCTTCCCTGGTGGCGCAGTGGTTGAGAGTCCACCTGCCGATGCAGGGGACACAGGTTCGTGCCCCGGTCTGGGAAGATCCCACATGCCACGGAGCGGCTGGGCCCGTGAGCCATGGCCGCTGAGCCTGCGCGTCCGGAGCCTGTGCTCCGCAACGGGAGAGGCCACAACAGTGAGAGGTCCGCATACCGCAAAAAAAAAAAGAAGTCATAGTGTACACCTGGGGGTTAATGGAGAGAGATGGGGTTGTGTTATTTTCCTAGGGCTGCCAGTAACAAATTGCCACGAACTGGGGGACTTAAAACAAAAACATGTATTCGCTCATGGTTCTGGAGGCTAGAAGCCTGAAATCAAGATGTTGGCAGAGTTAGTTCCCTGTGGAGGATGTAAGAGAATTTGCTCCATGCTTCTCTTCCAGCTTCTGATGGGTCCCAGAAACCCTTGGCAGTCCTTTGTTTGGGTCTGTCTTAACTCCAGCCTCTGCCCCCACATCCACCTGGCCTTTTCTGTGTGTGTCTCTGTGTGTTTTCTCTCCTCTTCTTACAAAGACACCAATCCCTGGATTTATGGCCCACCCTAAATCCTGGATGATCTAATCTCGAGATCCTTAACTCAATTACATTTGCAAAAACTATATCCAAATCAAGTCACATTCTAAAGTTCCAAGTGAACATGAATTTTGGGAGGCCACTATTCATCCACTGTAGGGGTATAAGGGACTCAAATCCTCATCTACCTTATCAGGAAGCCAACAGATGATGTCTAAAATTGATAAATCAAGAAATAACCTAAGCATGTTATCGTGACCTAGGGGTGGGGAGAATTAAAGGCTTGAACAGGGTTCCCCAGGAGACTAGGGAAAAGTTGGATGTGTTAGTTTCTGCTTTATAACAAAGTGAATCAGTTATACATATACATATGTTCCCATATCTCTTCCCTCTTGCGTCTCCCTCCCTCCCACCCTCCCTATCCCACCCCTCCAGGCGGGGACCACTCTTTTTCATACTTAATGTTTTCCAGTACTTCTTGATTCTAAATTATCAAATTACATTTTTTTGATAACCCAAAATTAAGAAGAAAGTCACCCATGTGCTTTTTATTCATTATGCTTTTCTGCACTTATCTAGAAAAAAAATTTTTTTTAATTTCAAGTGAATGAAAATTCCTCTTACCCGGTGATAATTAGAGTTAGCATGTTGATGTATATATATTCTCCCCAGATTTTCTAGGTTGATCAGACTATGCAATAGTGAAACCAGTTAATTTCCACCTCACTTCATAATATAAACATATCTCCATGTTATCTTTGTATCATAATGAGCATTATTTTTATTGGCTACATAAAATGCCATATAGTAAAAGAACCATAATTTACTTTAAATTAGTTCCTATTTTTTCACATTATAAATAACAGTGAAATAAATATCTTTGAGAAGTTTTCTGTTGTATTCAGATGACTTCCTTGAAATATATTCCAGTTTCTAGAAGGTTCTATTACAGAGGCATGGCCGTTTTGAAGACTTTGGATATATTTACCAAAGTACCTTTTGGGGGAGAAAGAGGAGGTAACAATGTGTCCTACCACCAGGTCATATAAAATGTTGGTCTTTCTTCTCAACCTTCTCTTCTCAGTGAAAGCTTATATGATAGGATACTGATTACGTTTTTCCTGCTGCCCCCAAATTTTACTTATAGTCCCAAAGCAGAGGACTCTGATATTACCCACAGGGGTTACTGAAAAGTAGGCAAACTGTCCTTCAATGCTTACCTCCAGCCAGCCAATAGAAGTAGAAAACTGAAGTCCTTTTGACAGATCCCCATCCATTTTTTTGGTTTTAATTTCCTTCTGTTCTGTTTTCTGATCACTTCTTTACTTTCTGTCACTACAACGTGAACCAGGGTCATCTTATATTTTCCCTACCCCAGCCCTAGAATCAACTTTTTCTTCAAGGAGCCCTAGTTCCTTTTATTGGAGAATGTGGTTTAGAAATTAAGAGGCGGGCTTTGAGTATGCTCATTGTTACTGGAGTGTCACTGTTTCAGGCCCTCTGGGCAGAAAGAGCTAGGAAATATATGTATCCATGCCACCTTATGTTATTAAACCAGCTGAGGGGGTTTTTTGCTTTATACTGCCAAACTTCAGGTGCTGAGGAAAGCATCAGGGCTTGAGCCATCCTGAATTTTCTCTGTCCAAGAAGGCAACCTGCTAGCGAAAAAAGGGACCCCAGCAATTTTTTGTTGCATGCACTACTGTGATAGATAAAATAAGTCTCTCAGTTAAAGTGGCATTTCAGATAAACAACAAATAAATTTTTAGTCTAAGTACGTCCCATGCAAATATTCTTTATCTGAAGTTCCGATTTGCATGGAGTCTTGTATTTTTATTTGTTAATTCTGGCGACCTCACAGTGGGGGCAGAAGTTGAAGTAGGGGTTATAAGAGCTTGGCTAGAGGAAGCATCATCACATCAAAGAAGTACAAAGACCTGAGTTCCTGCATAATCTCCGTACCTGCTCCCAACAGGGCCTGTCATATAAAGGGCATCATGAGCCAAGAAAAATCTATAAATAACATCAATGTCAATAAACTTGGTACACCTAGGTGTCCTTCAGAAGGCAGTTCAAATGTCACATCCTCTTTGAAGTTTCTTTAACTCTCCCCCAAGCCAAACAAACAGTGACTTGGCTGTGTTCTCCAAAGCCCCATGTCCACGTTCCCATACAGGCCCTAGCAATCTAAAGAAGAGGCAGGCATTGTTGCTGGACCATTGAGGTGATTGCTCTGCAGGTCTCTGAGCTCTCTGTGTGCAGAGCTCTCACTCTGTCTATCTCTGTAGAAGCAGCACCTACCATAGTCCCAGAAAGAGTCTGCAGAGGCTCTATAAACGTTTGTTCAATGAACAAGTGAATAAATGAATGATCGTTCCCATTTTAGAGATGGAGGAACCACGACCCAGAGAAATTCAATTCAATTTAAGTCCACACTTTTGTCTGGTTTTTGTTTTTGTTTTTGTTTTTGGTGGGGGGTGTTCTATTTTAATGGGTCCATCATGAACAAGAATAATAAATGATGCTTCAGAAGCTGGAGTGGAGGACCTTGATGGGCAGTGATGGGCACAGGTGTCTGCTGTGAAGGACGCTGAGCCCTGCCCTTCCTAGCCTGGGGCCAACGTGGCATTGAAGGTGGCTGGCCAACTGCTGCCTTTTGGATTGAAGTCAAAAGCTTCAGGTTCCATTCTGACTCTGACCTTGGGCAAATCACTCTGTCTCCATTTTCTCCTCTGCAAACTGCCAGGAATGATCTAAACGAAGCGATCTCTGAACTGCTTTGGGCTTGTTTCTCTGTTTGTTCATCAACTAGCATTTGTTGAGCCCCTTCTGTCTGGATCTCTGAGGATACGAATTGAGATACAGTCCCTGTCCTCTGGGAACTCGCAGCCTACTGGAAAGACAGAGAAGTGAAATTGACTGGTCTGCAGTATGGCTGGTACCATGATATTAAAAGCAGTGGCCTCCATTTATTTTGCACGCACACTCACCATGTGCCAGCAACAGCACCAATTCCCACTGTCGTCTCGTGACTGGGTGTCATTTTAATCCTCATTTAGGGAGGTGACATGACCTGGTCAAGGTCACTTAGCTAGTAATCGCTAGAGCTGCCATTGAAACTCAAGTTTGTCTGATTCAAAAAACTAGCACTCGTAACCAATCAGGTATGCAGCTTCCCTGATAAAAGTATGAAAAGTGCAATGGAAGGTGCAAAGTAGGGCATAGGGAAAGTTTCTTAAGGCCCTTCTAACTATGACACAAAATCTGGGAGCAATGTAAAATAATTTAAATAATAATAGGTATCAAATATAGAATTTACCATGTTCTATAGAGAGCATTGTTAAAACACTTTAAATATATTAAGCATTTAATCCTCAAAAAAGCCATATGGGGGCTTCCCTGGTGGTGCAGTGGTTGAGAGTCCGCCTGCCGATGCAGGGGACACGGGTTCGTGCCCCGGTCCGGGAAGATCCCACATGCCGCGGAGCGGCTGGGCCCGTGAGCCATGGTCGCTGAGCCCGCGCGTCCGGAGGAGCCTGTGCTCCGCAACGAGAGAGGCCACAACAGTGAGAGGCTCGCGTACCGCAAAAAAAACAAAAACAAAACAGAAAGCCATATGAGGTCGGTACTATAATCCCCATTTCACAGATGAGGAAGATGAAGCACAGAGAAGCAAATTTCCAAAGTCACACAGCCTATTTACTGACAGAGCTGGAATTTGAAGCTAGACAGTTTGGCTCCAAAACCTGTGCTCTGGTCCATTATGCTATACTGTCAAAGTCAAACGTAAATGACAAATTGGAAGAAAAAAAATATTTGAAACTCATATCACAAAGGGTTAACCTCCCTAATATATTAAGAGCTCCCCCTAAGAAAAAGGCCAACAACTCCATAGAAAAATAGGCAAAGCTTATGAATAGATAGCTCACTGAGATTAAATACATATACAAAAAATGCAGATTTTAAGTCTGCTGAGATACCACTTCTCACTGACCAGATTGGCAAAAACCCAAAAGTTTGACAAAACACTCTTCTGAGGCTGTGGGAAATGGCCTCACATCCATTACTGGGGGGAATGCAAATCAGTATAAGATCTATGGATGGCACTTTAAAATGGCAAACCTATATGCTTGGCAATTCTACGTCTAGAAATTTTTCTCCAGGTAACTCTCCCATGCAAAATGGCATTAATGCAAGGCTCATCTTGCAGCCTTATTTGTGACAGCAAAGTCCTGAAAACAACCTTAATGCCCGTCAACAGAAACTGGTTGAATACATTTGGCACATCCATATGATGGAATACTTTGAACTTGTATGGATAGATATGAGACAATTTCAAGATACATGAAGGAAAAAAGGTGCAGAACAGTGTGTGTGATACATTATTCTCTTGTGTATATTCTTTTGTGTAAAAAGGAAAAGAAAGGAATATTTCTTGTATTGACTTGTACAGATATAAAAAATACCTTCGGGGCAAGATAGGAAAGGAGTAGATGGAGGGCAAGGATGGGAAGGAGAACTTCCTTGTATACCTTTTGCATTTTTTGAGTCTTGAACCACATATTTGTATTTATTATTTTTAAAATTTAACAAAGAATTTTTAAATGAAAAAAGAAAGGCCTTTCAGAGGAGGGGTCATTTTAGGACTCTCTGGCTCCAAGATGAAAACTCAATGGTCCTGTAATGAGATAGACTCTTAATGAATCCATCAGGGCTAAAAAACCAAAAGGGATATTAAAGATCCCCATGGGTGCAGGGAAATCCATTGCTTTTCCCCATTACGCTCCTGAGGCTCATTCAAAGCTAAGACTCATGGGCTTCCCTGGTGGCGCAGTGGTTGGGAGTTCGCCTACCGATGCAGGGGACGCGGGTTCGTGCCCCGGTCCAGGAGGATCCCACATGCCTCAGAGCGGCTGGGCCCGTGAGCCATGGCCGCTGGGCCTGCGCATCCGGAGCCTGTGCTCCCGCAACGGGAGAGGCCGCAACAGTGAGAGGCCCGCGTACTGCAAAAAAAAAAAAGCTAAAACTCAGGCGTCACTGACATCTGGTAACCTAGGTAACCGTGGGCAACCAGGCTTCTCTCATGGTTGTCATGGCAACGGTGATGTTCCTACAGTTGGGTTTTCATTGTGAGCTAATTATCAAGCCTTGTGGTGGGCTCCTCCACATTTGCTGTTATTTACATTAATGACGGTTACGTATGAGCTTAAATCAGCTGCAATTTCAATCAAACTGTTAAGAGAGGCTGCAAATTGAGTCAGATTTACATATCCTTCCAACAAGGCTGGCAAACCTTTTGAATTGTATGCGTGGTGCAGTTCAGGGATGGGGGACCACTTGCACAGCAGCCATCAAGCCGCTGGATGGCCAGAGACCTCCCATGCTCCAACCCAAGATGGGCAGCCCTGTCCTTTCCTCCCCATCCACCGCAAGTCATAGGAGCAGACCCAGCAGGCTCTTGGTTTCAACCCAGTATATAGAGCAAAATTTCTGATTTATCAGAACTTTGTTAAACCCATAGCCCTATATAATTAGCCTTACTTTACACTGGAGAAATCTCAAGTTTCTGCTGCCCAGAGCATCTCCCCTGGAAAGTGATGGACCCAGGATCATTACCACATCTCCGAGCTCCTTCCACTTTTGCTACCTCACTCAGGGGCTGGAGATGAAAATTTTATTTGTGTTTGGAAAGTAACACTGATTTTCATAAAGTTCATTTGTCTTAGTGAAAAGAACAAGTGCTTCTGCATCTACCAGCCAGAGGTCAGTAGGAAGTGGCTTGGTCCTGGCAGCCAAAGATCCTGCTTGTCTCTGACAAGCTGCCAGTGACTCTTAACCCCATATACACCTTTAACCCCTGATTGGAGTGGATACATTATGCTCACTGTTGACTGAAAAAAATTGCACAACCTAAAAGTTGAGAATTGTGTTTTATTTGGAGGACTTACTGAGGACTTAATCCTGGGGTACATACAGCCTCTCAGATAGCTCTGAGGGACTATTCCAAAGAGGTGAGGGAGGAGCCAGAATATATAGGAGCTTTTGCAAAATAAAAAACAAAACAAACAAACAAAAAAACCCAGGTGGTCAAACATCAAAGATTACTGCTAATTAAAGAAAAATCTCAAGTTAATGAATTTAGCACTTTTCTATGCATGGGAAGATGCAAAAGCCTGGGCTTAATAAAATTATTCCTTTGATAGGCACCTTAGCTATCTAGGGCCAGTATCCCATTTTTCTCCATCCTGAATCCCCTGAGGGTGCATCATAGGGGCAGCTGCAGTGGCTAATGGTTTGATGGCAGCAACTTCCTTTGTTTATTAATATGACAGGTGCCAATCTTTGTCCACATCACCCACATTCAAATACATTTCCATCTCTCCCTGTGCTGTATTATTCGATTCTTCTGCTACATACCCTCTTAGAAGTGAATCCATTTTGATGGCCCATCATTGAAATACAATTAAAGGAAGGAAACAGAAGAAAGGAACTATCGGGTAGGGTTCTTTTGGTTGTTTTTATTTTTTTGGCCATACCTTAGTTCCCTGACCAGGAATCGAACCTGTGCCCCCTACAGTGGAAGCTCGGAGTCTTAACCACTGGACCGCCAGGGAAGTCCCAGAACTATCTGCTGTTCGGAAGAAGCATTGGCTGTTTCCCAACCTGTCCACACTCCTGCCCCAAGTAGGTGACGTATGGCTTCCTTTGAGCCTCAGTCATGTGGAGCTGCTCCAACAGGAAGAGTTGGGGGTGAGTGAGGAGGACAATGGGGGCAGGGACCACGTGCTGCTGTTAGCTTTGACTGGTTCTGCATGTGTGAGTCCCAGCAACCAGCTTTTTGGCTTCAGAAGGAAGGAGGATGGTGTCAAAAAGCCATAGAAAATCTCCACATACATTCTACCTCTTATAGTTTTGTTTGGATCAACCAACCCTTCTTGACAGGCAAAAAAGTGCCCTGAAGAAGTTCCACTCAGGCAGCCTTCATCCTCAGGGCAAAGGTTCTTAACCTGGGATTGAGCCATATATCCCTGGGTGGGTTTCCAATACCAATGAACCCAAGGATGGTGTATACAAAATGTTCCACATGCAGCAGGTGTGAAGCTGCAGCCACCAATTCGGGTGTATGAGAAATTTAGCAATTCTTTACTTTTGCTCAATCGATTTAAATCTGTGTCTAAACGTTATACATTTGGTTTGGCCAGAAATTCAGACATTATTGGTCCTCCTACCATACTATCACCATTACCTTTATCCTGTTTTGTGATGGTCTTGGCTCACGTGCAGCAAAGAGGCCTTAGGAAGTCCCCTTGGTCATCGGTTCATACTGTTTATCACTGAGATGTCTCCTGTTCTAGCTCACATGGTTCTCAGATTCTGGAACCCTGCTGTGTCTGTGCCACATTTGGGCATTGGCTCTCCAGCATCCCCTCTGAGGACTTAGATCCTAGGTACCAGTGGGAGCCTTCAGATCCTTGACCTCAATACTAGGATTTAGAACTGAATTTGTGGACAGCAATAGGATATACTGTGGGAGAGGGTGATATAAAGCAGGAGTCTTCAAACATTTTTGAAGGGGGAGTGTCCCCCCAAAAGAGTTTTATAACTCTGTGTCTCTTCAGAAATTTTAAAGTTAGCGTGCAAATGTTTTCATTCCCCAACTACATGGTTGCAAATTACATAATTTCCAATATATTAAAAGAGCAGCATTTTTTTTTCTTTTAAAGTTATCTTTTCCAACTTTTTTTTTTTTTGGCTGCATTGGGTCTTCGTTGCTGCTCACAGTCTTTCTCTAATTGTGGCAAGAGGGGGCTACTCCTCGTTGCAGTGCACGGGCTTCTCATTGTGGTGGCTTCTCTTGTGGAGCACAGGCTCTAGGCACGCGGGCTTCAGTAGTTGCAGCATGTGGGCTCAGTAGTTGTGGCTTGAGGACTCTAGAGCGCAGGCTAAGTAGCTGTGGCGCACCGGCTTAGTTGTTCCGCAACACGTGGGATCTTCCCAGAGCAGGGCTTTAACCCATGTCCCCCAAATTGGCAGGAGGATTCTTAACCACTGTGTCACAAGGGAAGTCCCAAGAGCAGCATTTTAAAATAAAATTGTTACACTACGCTTTTAAACATAGCCAGTAGAGGGCTTCCCTGGTGGCGCAGTGGTTGAGAGTCCACCTACCGATGCAGGGGACACGGGTTCGTGCCCCGGTTTGGGAAGATCCCACATGCCACGGAGCGGTCTGCGCCCGTGAGCCATGGCCGCTGAGCCTGCGCATCAGGAGCCTGTGCTCCGCAACGGGAGGGGCCACAACGGTGAGAGGCCCACGTACCGCAAAAAAAAACATAGCCAGTAGAATCTAAATATAGTGAGTTGATACTCATCATTAGTCTTTTAAGAAATACATGAATGAGCTCTTCATCAAAAAGCAAAAAAACTTTTGTCAGAGCTCCCCAGCTAAAAATGATCAGAAACAAAGCTGTGTTTATTGACTTTTCGGAGAACACTTACCATGGGGAACTGTGGGGCATCTCAGTGTCAGGGTATTAGAAAGGACCCATAGGATTTGGCTCGTGTTAGGTACTTTACGGAGAATTCAAGGAAGTGGGTCTTTGCTCTGAATTAGATGCTGTCAGGATGCAGTGGTAATTCTATGTCGGGTTAAATAAATCTTAGCTAGAAGGAGGGAAGAATAAGGAAGACTAAAGCTTTAATTGGTAGACAAGCAATCACTCGTAGCTGGGAGAGCAGAATTATATTAGTTTCCTTGCTTCATACAAATTACCGCAACTTTAGCAACTTAAATCAATACCATTTAAACTTTTTTAAAATTAATTTATTTATTTTTGGTTGCGTTAGGTCTTCGTTTCTGTGCGAGGGCTTTCTCTAGTTGGGGCAAGCGGGGGCCACTCTTCATTGTGACGTGCGGGCCTCTCACTATCGCAGCCTCTCTTGTCGCGGAACACAGGCTCCAGACGCGCAGGCTCAGTAGTTGTGACTCACGGGCCTAGTTGCTCCGCGGCATGTGGTATCCTCCCAGACCAGGGCTCAAACCCGTGTCCCCTGCATTAGCAGGCAGATTCTCAACCACTGCACCACCAGGGAAGCCCAATCAATACCACTTAGTATCTCACAGTGTCAGGCTGGGGCATGGCCTAACTGGGTCCTCTGCTCAGGGTCTCACAAAACTGGAATCCAGGTGCTGACCAGGCTGCATTCTCATCTGGAGGCTTGACCAGGGGAGGATACATCTTCAATCTCCCTCAAGTTGTTGGCAGAATTCATTCCTTTGCAACTGTAAAATTCATGGCAATGTGTTTCTTCAAAGTCAACAAAGGACAGAGACCCTCTGCTGATGGAGTCTCTGCCATCAGCGAAAGCCTAGACCTTCTGCTAAAGGCCTCCCTTGATTAGGTCAGGGCCACCCAGGAAGTCTCCTTATTGATGAATTCAAAGGCAGCTGATTAGGGACCTTACTTATATCTGCAAAACCCCTTCAGCTTTGCCATAAAATGTAAAACAATCATGGGAGTAATACCCCATCAGCTTTATCAGATTTGATTTGCTAAAAGCAAGTCACAGGTCCCACCCAGTCAAGGGGAGGGGACTACACAAAGGCAAAACTCCAGGGAATGGGAATCATGAGACACCCCTCTAGGGGTAGTTACCATAGGGGTATTTGGGATTATTTTAGTTTGCCCAGTGACTTTGTTTTGGTCTCTGTTTAGACAAGATTATAAAGTGGTCCTATTTCTTATTTGGCTCACATCACCAGGTCACAGAGTGACACGGTCTGATGCTAGTATACTGTGAGATCGTCATGGTACCCAGGAGAAAGCCACATGTCAGGCTGTGAGTGCCAGCTCAGCTTCTAACAACACTGAGGCCAAGCTTTTGGTGTCAAGCTAGCCCCCCAGATGTGAGAGGTTGCCTCTTGCTTACTTTTACATCTTTCCTTTGTCCCTTGAATAGTCATTTCCCTTTCACTTCCCCCATAGAATTATATTCTAATGTAACCATTTATATTTTGTAGACCACTCTATCAGACTATTCAGTGGCAAAAATATGAATATAAAGTGAATCTTTTTATTTTCTATATAAGGCTGTTAAAAAAATTCTTCCAGTTTGAGTTGGCACTACAATTGTGATTAGTATGAAACTGATCAAAGTAACATAGAGATATACATTCTGACATATAATTTTTAAATATGTAAAGTTAAATCTTATTAAAATGTATCTACTAATGAAATGTATGGGACTGGCTTTATTTCCAATCAATTCGTTCATTCCTGGATGAATATTAGCAATTACCAGCATGGGAACAGTTCAGCATCAACTCTCTTTCTAATTTGTGTTTGTCTAGATGCAAGTACTGAGAAATCTTGTTCATATAAATAAATAGTCGGAAATGGAAGGCTGTCTGTTAAAATAATGTCATTCAAGTCTTTGAACTGCTGAATTATATGCCTGTTGTGACATTTAAGTTAACATTTGTTAAACAGAGCACTGAGGTGTGGAATGTTCAACAAAGTACCACAAGGTAGTTGAAATAAAGAAGTTTATTACTCAGGTTCTGGAAGAGGTACCTAGTTCAACACCAATATCTTTGAATCAACCCTTTGTTGATAGCTTAAAAGTTTGTATGCCCAGGGCAATGTGCCAGAGTTAGATCCAGGATGGGCAAGAAGTAGGAAAATGAGGATTATGAGAGAAGAAACAGGAAAGGAAACCCTGTGCTTTCATCTCAAAAGGGTTCCCAAAAGGAAGATCAATTTTCAGAAGAGAATGCATATGAAAATAGAGGGTCTGGAAATTGAGTCCCTTAAAACAATCCCCATATACTTTGTAGAATGTACATGCAAGAGTAATCCAATTTGGAGATACTGATCTAAAGCATTCAAAGAACTTTATATCTGAAGAACGATAAGAAATTGATTAACCTTAAATTTTGTTTAGTATGTACACCAGGATATCTAGGGTAACCACTAAAAGAATAGATATTCTTATACAGACACAGAATGTCCAAAATATGGGGCAGGGGGCAGAGTAAGTGGACTAGAGATAAGAGGAAAAACAAAACCATCATCACCCAAAAGAAGGCAAGAAAGGTAGGGGGTAGAGAGGGAGAGCAAACAGAAAAAGCAGGAGAAATACAGTAGGATATAATAAGGTGGTAGAAATAAATCAGTAATTATAATAAACTTAAAGGGAAAAACTTTCCAATTAAAAGACAACGATTTTTCAGACTAGATTTTGTTTAAAAAAAAATTTAGTTACACCTGCTATTTTAAAGAGAAACCATCTCCCTCAAAAGGTGAGGTAGTAGGTCAAAAGTCCAAAGATTGAAAATAATATAGCAGGCCAACACTAAGAGAAAGCTGATATCTCTGTATTATCAGACAAAACAGGCAGTAAACAAAAAGATGACAACATAACTACATAATGATAAAGGGTTCCACTCATCAGAGAGATGAGTCTAACTTTGTAGGCACATAACATACAGAGTAAAAATTAACACACCTGCAAGGAGAACTTGATAAATCCACCATCAAATGGGAGACTCTACCTTCCTCTCTCAGTAATGGATAGATTAAGGCAACAAAGAAATAGTAAGAATACAGTAAGAATCATAAGAATAAAGATGCTACCATTAGCAAGTTTGGCCCAGTGGACATACACGGAACATGGCACCCAGCAAACAGGGAATGGACACTGTTTTCAAGAACACGTGGGACATTTACAAAAAGCGGCCCTATGCCAGGCCAGCAAGGTTAGCTCAGAAAACTTCAGGGGGCTGACTTCGTACAGACCACACACTCTGACCACAATGCTCCTAACTACTACACAAAGATAATAAGAAAAACCCCATGGTAGAAAATTTAAGATACACTTCTAAATAACTCATGGATCAAAGAAGAAATCATAATAGAAATCTCAAAATATTTGGACGTGAACCACAACAAAATAACGACACTCTGAGACATGTGGGATATAACAAAAATATTTAGATGGAAGTTTACAGCCTTAGAAAATAAGAAGGTCACAAAATTAATGTGTTAAGCCCCAACCTGTGACTCTAGGACCACCTCCCACCTTTCTTGTCTCATCGCTTCTCCCTGAATCTCCCCGCCCCTGACCCACACCACCCCCTCCTCCTCTTCCATGTGCTAACTGAACTCTTCCTGGGAGCCAGGCACCACCTCCTCTCCCACCATCTTTAGCACCAGTTCTCTGAAAGTGTTCAGATTGCCTCCGGTATACTATTGGAAACACCTGGGGTGGGCAGTACCCACTATAACCCTCTTCGACTGTACTCATTCATTCAATAGTAACAAATACCTTCTGACCATCAACTATGTGCCCAGATGGTCCAGATGCTGGGGATACATAGATGAAAAAAGCAAGCCCAGTCCTTGCCCCAGAGCAAGGGTCCTCACGGTGTAGCCCTCATACGAGCCTCATCAGAATCAACTGGGAATCTCTTGAGAAATGAAATTACCAGGTACACCCCTCACTTACTGGATCAGAAACTCTGGGGTGGGGCCCAGCACTCCGTGCCTTAACAAGCCCTCCAGGTGATACTGATGTGCTCTGGAGGGGTTTGAGACCCACGGCCCAACGGAGTTCAAAGTCTGGCAAACATAAACCATAATGCAGTGGGTAGGTGCAGCCACCAAAGCGGCCATGAAAGGAGCCATGAAAGCCTGAGACGGACACTTGCCCTGGCCTGTAATGTCAGGGAAGAACCCCCAGGAAGGAGTCACACCTCAACTGGGTTCTGGGGAAAGAGCTGGTCAGGCAACGCAGAGCAAGGAAAAACATTCTAGCATTTGAGACAGAACAGTGCACAGGCCAGAAATAAAAGAACGTACAGTGTGCTCACAAAACGTATTTGTCACTGATAACCGATGTCCAGGGCACATCTGTTGTAGTGTTAATATGCCAGCATGATTTTACAGTCACCGAAGAGAGAAGGAGGACTTGATAATCTCCCAGCTTTTAATGGGGTGAAGGCCAGCTGAAAGCTTGGCAGATGGGCCTGCATTGTTCGGGCACTGATGAAACCATGATACAGATGAGAGCGATTAATGCAAACCGATACTTTAGTAATCAAGAAACATTCATCCTACGGGAAGGCCTATCCATCACCCCTGATCCAAGGCACCGGCCCCTTTGGACCCAGACCGAAGCATCTATTCAGACAAGACCTATCAAATTCATCTCAAAGCAGTTCTCCTTGCTGCTCCAGACTGCTTTAAAGGAGCAGTCACTCAGAAACCTGAGCTTCAACAGCCACTGAGAGGCATGGTGTAGAAAGTCAAGGCTTTTTCCTTAAATTCATCTGGATGGAACTTTTTCAGGTCAATCACTGAGTACCGCATAGATCTGATTGCTATACAATTGATAAGATTCAGTTATGATAAAGTCCCTGGGGTGGTCAATGAATCAGATCCATAGTTAATCTTTACTGACAGTCAAGAGAATTAATCAACAGGGTTTAATTTGGGTCTTTCTTATTGACTCAATTTAATAATTTTTTGTAAGCGTAAAGCATCCCTCCTTGTGTGAGCTCTACAGGGAACTAATCACTTCTCCCTCTGGACAGGTTATTTGCTTTCTTTTTAACATTCTTATTTAATAATACATAATGCCTGGTACAAAATGCAAAAGATATAAAAAAGCACCCAGAGAAAAGTACATCATTTAGTTCCCTCCCCCAGAGGCAGCCTTGGCAACTGTGGAAATCATGTATGTCTCTGCATATGCCCTGGTTTTTGTTTTGTTTTGGTCACATACCAAAATTAAACCAGTCTATACAGTTGTCATTACCTTAATATTCTATTGTGGTGACTGTTCCATATCAGTACAGAGGGAGAGGCCCTATTCTCTATCACTGCTACACAGTATTCCACTGTAAGGTTAAGCCTATTTTATGTTTTTTATTTATTTATTTTTAAATTTTATTTATTTATTTGGTTGCACTGGGTCTTAGCTGCAGCAGGCAGGTTCCTTAGTTGCAGCTCGCAGGCTACTTAGTTGCGGCTTGCCAGCTCCTTAGTTGTGGCATGCAAACTCTCAGTTGCAGCATGCATGTGGGATCTAGTTCCCTGACCAGGGATCGAACGCAGGTCCCCTGCATTGGGATCACAGAGTCTTATCCACTGTGCCACTAGGGAAGGTCCCAGATTATGCCTATTTTATAAATTTATCTATTTATTTATTTATCGGCTGTGTTGGGTCTTCGTTTCTGTGCGAGGGCTTTCTCTAGTTGCGGCGAGCGGGGGCCACTCTTCATCACGGTGTGCGGGCCTCTCACTGTCGTGGCCTCTCGTTGCGGAGCACAGGCTCCAGACGCGCAGGCTCAGTAGTTGTGGCTCACGGGACCAGTTGCTCCGCGGCATGTGGGATCTTCCCAGACCAGGGCTCAAACCTGTGTCCCCTGCATTGGCAGGCAGATTCTCAACCACTGCGGCACCAGGGAAGCCCTATGCCTATTTTATATCACTGATCCCCTACACATGGATAATTAGATGGCTTCCAACCTTTTGCTATTTCAAACAATGCCGCAAATTAAATCCTTGTATAAAAATTCATTCTCTGTATGAAAGGATAAACAAAATATGGTATATACATACAATGGAATTACTCAACTTTAAAAAGGAAGGAAATTCTGACACATGCAACAACAGAAATGAACTTTGAGGACATTATGCTAAGTGAAACAAGCTTATCACAAAAGGACAAATACTGTAAAATTCCACTCATATGAAGCATCTAGAGCAGTCAAATTCATAGAGACATAAAGTAGAATGGTAGCTGCCAGGAAATGGGGAGTTAGTGTTTAATGGGTACTAAATTTCAGTTTGCAAGATGAAAAATGTTCTGGAGATGCCTGGTGGTGATGGTTGTACAACAGTGTGAATGTACTTAATGTACACTAAAAAATAGTTAAGATGGTAAATTTTATCTTATGTGTATTTTACCACAATTTTTTAAAATCCATTTTCCGTATTCTTATTAATTCATTCATGCATTTGTCTAATCATTCCATAAACCTATGTGTGCCAGAATCACACAGAGTTATGTAAGGACTTATCCTTGAGCTAAGAAAGACAAAAAGGAATTAAACAGGTAAAGAAATGACACGGGGACATTCCAGGCAGAAAGTTCAGGATGTCAAAAATCAAAAATCTGCGCTAGAGAGAAGAGGATGGAGAGGTAAGCAGGGGCCAGACATAACCTCAGGTAGGGACTTCCCTGGTGGCGCAGTGGTTAAGAATCTGCCTGCCGGGCTTCCCTGGTGGCGCAGTGGTTGAGAGTCCGCCTGACAATGCGGGGGACACAGGTTCGTGCCCCGGTCCGGGAAGATCCCACATGCCACGGAGCGGCTGGGCCCGTGAGCCATGGCCGCTGAGCCTGCACGTCCGGAGCCTGTGCTCTGCAACGGGAAAGGCCACAACAGTGAGAGGCCTGCGTACCACAAAAAAAAAAAAAAAAAAAAAAGAATCTGCCTGCCAATGCAGGGGACGTAGGTTCGATCCCTGGTCTGGGAAGATCCCACAGTCCTTGGAGCAAATAAGCCCATGAGCCACAACTACTGAACCCACATGCTGCAACTACTGAAGCCTGCGTGCTAAAAAGAGGGGGTTTTATTCTGTAAGAATAAGTAAATATTCTGAAAGGTTTATACAGCACATCAACCTAACCTATGTGTTACAAGGGCTCTGGCTTCTGTGTGGAGGCTGGATTTGAGGGGGCCGGGCAGGAGGCCAGACCCAGAGGAGATGGGTGAACAAGCCTGCCAAGAAATGATGACAGCCTCCACCAAGGCTCTCAAATGCACACATCCACACAGGGCAGGCACAGACATTCCCAAAAGGGCCACATGAGCCAACACTGTTGGACCACAGGACCTACAGCGGCCACCAGTGTAAGACCTCTCAGCTGGTCATGGCGATGTTGTTAATGAAGTCCTCCAGAGCATCAGACGAGCCAGACCCTGGTTCACTGACTGCTGCCAGACAGGAGCCATAGAGACTGAAGCTGAAAAGGGATCCCTCTGTCCTGCTTTCCTCCAAAGGGGGAATAGTAGCAGTGAAGCCTGGGGAATCTTGACCTGTCCAGACAAAGACAGAAAGCAGGAAACAGGTGGCAGTAAATTAGGGTATAAGTCGCTGCTCTAGCAGTTTTCAAAGTGCGGTCTCTGGACCAGCCACATCAGTGTCTCCTGGGAGCTGGTTAGAAATGCAAACTCCCAGGCCTTCCTGAATCAGGAACGTAGCATAGCCCAGCAAGCTATGCTTTAACAAGCACAGGTGATTCTGATGCAAGTTCAAGCTTAAAACCATATCCCTAGAACGTAATTCACCACAGGTGTCTTTTAAGTAGCATGTTTCGGGCTTCCCTGGTGGCGCAGTGGTTGAGAGTCCGCCTGCCGATGCAGGGGACATGGGTTCGTGCCCCGGTCCGGGAAGATCCCACATGCCGCGGAGCGGCTGGGCCCGTGAGCCATGGCCGCTGAGCCTGCGCATCCAGAGCCTGTGCTCTGCAACGGGAGAGGCCACAGCAGTGAGGGGCCCGCGTACTGCAAAAAAAAAAAAAAAGATACACCAAGAGAGACCTGTGAACCATCCAAAAAATACTGGGTATCAAGTTGTCCTGGGGCCTTTAAAATGAGAGCATTCACCGGTTGTAGCATAACCAGAGAGCATTCATCTGTGAATTTGGACGTGTTATTGAAATTCCAGGAGCCCCACAGGAAGCTTCTCTAGCTACAAAATATATTTTCTGCCATTGAAGAGAGTTTTGTTCAGTCCTTCTGCAACCACCACAACGATTCCAGCTTTCTTATGGGTACATTCCATGTAATAAATGGCAGAAACACAGAAGCAGTGGGGCACAGTGGAAAAACACAGGCTCTGTATCCTGGTGTTGAATTTCATGTCTCTTTACTAGTGACCTTGGGAAGGCAGCTTACACGCCCTTTGCTCAGGTATCAGGTAGGCAGTGTTGTGAGTGCCTACTACAATACCTGAAACAAGGCAAATACTCAACAAGAATGCATTATTCATGCATTGACTCACTTCTAGTCCGGGAGTACAGCAACGGATCTCTGTGAAGCGCAATCAAACGACTCAGAGTGGGCCCAGCGGTATAATAAACATCAGTGACCACTAGATGGCAATAACGGTGCTAACTAATTGGTTATTAACGTTGGTCCTCAGAACTCAGCACTACTTCTGTTACTGCGTTTTTGCTCCTTCATTCATTCCACAAGTATGTATTCAATGCCTGCTATGTCCCTGGCACCACAGTTAGGATACAAGAATCCGCAAAGGAAGACATAGTCCCTGTCCATGGCCCTTATGGTCTAGGTGAGGAAATGGACAGAGCATCTCATCAATAAAATAACACACCTGGGCTTCCCTGGTGGCACAGTGGTTGAGAGTCCGCCTGCCGATGCAGGGGACACGGGTTCGTGCCCCGGTCGGGGAAGATCCCACATGCCGCGGAGCGGCTGGGCCCGTGAGCCATGGCCGCTGAGCCTGCGCATCCGGAGCCTGTGCTCCGCAGCGGGAGAGGCCACAGCAGTGAGGGGCCCACGTACAGCAAAAAAATAAAATAAAATAAAATAACACACCTTAGTCAGTGCTGTGAGGTAGAGGGGGAGAACCAGCCTGCTGGGGAGCGGGGAGGCATCCCTGAGAAAGGGACGAGGAAAAGGTGGAGGAGCCTAGATCCCAGGAAGAACAGGAGTTGGTAGGTAAGGGGTGGGAAGCCAGTGCTCAGGCAGATGGGATGGCTTGTCAGTGGCTCCTATTGAGCAGGATGACTGTTAGGCCACTTGGCTGGAGCCCAAAGAGCAGGGGTGCAGGATGGGAACTGCCCACCCTGGAGGGACAAGCAGGAGACAGGCCATGCAGGGCCTTTGTTCTCTGGGGGATTTGGGTCTAGACCCAAACAGCAGCAGGAGCCCACTGATGGGTTTCAAAGCCCAGGAGGGGAGAGAGCCGGATGACTAGAGTGTATTTGCATTTGACAAGGTCAGATTTGCATTTTGACCGGGTGACTGGGTCTGCTCTGGGGATTCAGCCGAAGCTGGAGCCTAGTGGATGCCCCGGAGAGCAGTTAGGGAACTACCATTGGAATCCAGGGAGGAAGGATTAGTCTTGGATCAGGGTAGGGGCACAGAGTTGAAGGGAAAGGAACTGAGAGATGGGGAAAGTACCAGAACTCAATGGCTAGAGTTTGTGCAGAAAAGTGGGGTGCCAGAGATGGCTCCCCAGTGTCTGGCTCAGACAGGCCAGCAGGTGGAAAGGAAACTGAAGGAGGCAAGGGGTCTCAAATGGTGACTGGGTAGTAGAAAAAGAAAGTCATGAGTTCACTTTTAGACATGCTGACATTGAGGGGTTTTTGAGATATCCAAAGGGAAATTCCAGAAGGCAAAAGAAACTTTAAGTCTAGAGTTCAAAGACAGCTGGGCTGGGATGAGACCACCAGGGCATGAAGACAGGAAAAGAAGCAAGGCCACCTGCATGAGACCAACAGCTTGGGCGCTGGAATACAGCAATTGTCCACCGAAAGAAGGATTTGCTGAAGGCGGCATTAGAAATCTGAGACAGAGATTGGGATAGAGATAGGGAAGGTTTCAAGAGAATTAAGGCATAAAAAGAACAAAGACTCGGAGATAATTATAAGAAGCATGTGACTCAGTTCCCTTCCCAGCAAATGGCTCTCACTTTTCCCAAACTCACTCTCAGAGATGAGGGATGGCTCCTTTCCGTGGTCCCTAGTCGCTGCAGGGGCTGTTTAAAACGCCGGGTCCAGAAACCTGCGGGCTACATTCCAGACACCTTATCACACAGTCAGCCTTCAGCTTACATGCTTGTGGGAGGAGAGGGGCCTGGCCCAGTAGGCCAGGGGCTCTGAAGGAGGGTTCTTAACATCTGAGAGACATTATCCTTGTCCTGTCCTGTTTCAGACGGCTAAAGCATAATCAACATGACCATCAAATCAACACCTTCTATACCTTAAACTTACACACTGTTATGTGTCAATTATATCTCAGTAAAGCTGGAAAAAAAGAATTGACGAATCTAGGGGATATGGCTGTTTATGAGACTATTCTTGTAATTTTTCAGTAGGCTTGAAATTTAAATAAAAAGTGTTGGGGCATATAAAACTATCTGGCGGGGAGAGTGGGTATGAGTATAGATTAAACAAGATTGACCATTAGTTAAGAATTCTTAAAGTTGGTGACAGGGGACTTCCCTGGTGGTCCAGTGGCTAAGACTCCACGCTCCCAATGCATTTGATCCCTGGTGAGGGAACTAAATATCTCCGCATGCCTCAACTAAAGATCCCACACGCCACAACTAAGACCCAACACAGCCAAATAAATGAATATTTTAATAATAATAAAATAAAGTTGGAGATGGGAACATAGAGTTTCACTCCATTATTTTCTACTTCTGTATATTTAATGTTTTTTTCATAACAAGTTTTTTTAAAAATACGGTTGCCCTGTGGAGTAAAAGATATGCAAAGTACCAGCACATGGTTGTTTGGTTAGTGGAATTGTCCTTAATCCCTTCCCATTTATTTTCACTTGCCCTTCTGCCCTAGGGAACACAGGTTGCCCTACAGTGCAATTTTCTTTTCAGATTTGCTGTAAGTCATAGTTTGTTGCTGTTGTTGTTGTTGTTTTAATTTCGTCTTGAAACAGCTGAAAATTGCTGATGACTTATTGGAAGCTTTGCACAATTCTTGGATTTAAGGGCGTGACAGCTGAATGGACTTCCCTTCCTGCAGGCATACCAACCCTGAGCCATAGAAAGCCACAAGAATGCTGGGGAGGTAAATGCAGAAAGATAGAGGTCCCCCTTAATTGCACACTCACCCCACACTGCTCTGGCCAAATTCTGAGGTGTCCAGACTCCTTCCTCTTGGCTACGGGGGCAGGGGTGGGCTGCGGGGTGGGGGTGGGGGCGCTGGCACCTCCATTGAGAAGTGTCCCTCCACTTTGGAGGCAAGTGCCTCATCTCTTGCCCCACTCTTCCATCACCCCACATTCCTGCCACGTTAAGGCAGTTCCAAGGTGGACTTGGCTCTCTCCCACGGGTATGTTTTTGCCCTTGATCATGCAGTAGCTCACACCTGAAATGCCCCTCCCAGCATTTCCCTAGCAACCCTGCTTTTTCACTCACCAGCTGGGTGAAATTAAACAAGCTAGTTAACTTTCTAAGACTCTCTTTTCTAAGGGGTTATTAATACCTTCCTCCTAGAACTGTTTGGAGGATCAGGAGAGATGGCAAATAGAGATGGCACTTATCACAAAGAAACAGCTCGACAAATATTTATTATTATTTAACACTTATCAGACTCTACTGAAATTATCTTATTCCCACATCTTTTCCTTGCTAGATTGTAGGCTCTTTGAGGACAGGAAATGTATCTATTTATCTTCTTTGCATCTCTAATGTCTATCGTAATACCTGGTACATAGCAGATGGATGGACTTGCAAATGTGCAAGAATCATATGAGGGTCTGGTTTCTTTTTGTTTCAAAATACAGCTTCCTGGGCCCCAGCCCTATTGGAGAAGGGGGCCTGATTTGTTCACAGCAATGACAGCAAGGAATGACCCTCTGTGATCTTTATCAGTAGCTAACCTTCATCTCTAATATGGATCTTTGCTAAATCATATGTAAAGTGCTACTTCAAAACAAGTCTTGTCCTACCCTGTATGAGTTTCCTAGGGCTGCAGTGACAATTTACCACAAACTATGTGGCTTAAAGCAACAGAAATGTGTTCTCTCATAGTTCTGGAGGATAGAAGTCCAAAATTAAGGTGTTGGCAGAGCCATGCTCTTTCTGAAGGCTCAAAAGGAAAATCTGTCCCACACCTTTCTCTCTGCTTCTGGTGTTGCCAGCGCTCCTTGGCATTGCTTAGCTTGGAGACACAATATTCCAATCTCTGCCTCTGTAGTTACATACTCCTCTTCTGTGTAGTCAAAACTTCCTCTGTCTCCCTCTTATGAAGATACGTGTGATGATAATTAGGGTTCACCCCAACAATCCAAAATCATCTCCCCATCTCAAGATCCTTAATTTAGTCACATCTGAAAAGGCTTTTTTTTTTTTTTTTTAAACCAAATGAAGTAAATTCACAGGTTCCAGAGACTAGGATGTCTTTTTGGGGGGGAAGCCATCATTCAGCCTCCCACACACCCGAACACCATCGGATTAAATTGAGGCAGATTTATAAGCTTCCCATGTGATTCTAATGTAGCTATGAAAACCATTGAGATGGGCACTTATCGGTTTGCTGAATGAATGAACAAATGGCTTCCTCTACTGTAGAAAATCTCCCTCTTCTTCCATCCACCTCCTTCACTGACTTTAGATATAGACCCCCAGGCAGAGAGACCCTCCTATAATATCCCACTCCTAAAAAGGTCTAAACACACACACACACAGTTTTTGGAGTTCCTGACTCCAGAAATACAATGGGCCACAGACACCTACCATCAGTGAAGAGTATGCCCCACCCCCCATTTAGTTCCCGTTTGTTCATGATGCAAGTTTCCTCAGGAGGGTTAGATGTCTGCCCAGACTGCCCAGTTTCTCCTTTGTCCCCAGAAACACTTATGCAGTACTGGACTGATTCACCCAGGAAAAACTCATGTTCCACCATTTGTTTATAGTTTGGTTTGATTAAGAGATTAAGGCTATTGAAACATTGACCCCAAGGCCACTAAGGGACTCCTGAGTCCAAGTATATTGTAACACTGGGCAACCTGAGGGGAGCTAGGTGCCTTCTCTGGGCTTCTCCCAGCAGGGCTTCTGCTGTGGGGTGACAGGCTGTGGTATGCTGATACATGTTTAACAAGCAGTTCTCCAGGGCCAAAAACCTTGGATCTGTAGTGTTCACCTATTTCTGGGGAATAAATAATCCCATTGTGACCAATTTCAAGCTACCAAAATGATGTCACTGAAAGTGCAGCTGGGAAGAGATGTGCACCATCATTTCCACCAGCTGACCCCAGCATGTCACTGCAGCTCCAAGCCACTGACTTATGGGAAACTCAGTCTCCTCTCAGAGAAAATTTGCAGGCCCAGGAGCTGGACAATGTAGCTTTTAGAGGATCACTACAGAGAGCCAATTTCCTAGTTTCAGAGGTCAAATGCTACTGCTAGGAACAAGTGTCTATTCACGCATCTTTACAATCCCTTCCAACAATAAAGTTCTAGGCACAGAACAAACACTGACATCTTCCTCCTTTGAACTGTCATCAAGCTTTATTTCTACATCTCTTTTTTTTTTTAAGTTAAGATTTATCTAACATTGACTCTGTGCCAAGCCCTGTTCCAAGGCAAGGAGAAGCCTGTGCACCGCAAGGAAGAGTAGCCCCCGCTTGCCACAACTAGAGAAAGCCCATGCGCTACAATGAAGGCCCGATGCAGCCAAAAATAAATAAATAAAATATGGCTTCCCTGGTGGCGCAGTGGTTGAGAGTCCACCTGCCGATGCAGGGGACACGGGTTTGTGCCCCGGCCCGGGAAGATCCCACATGCCGCAGAGCGGCTGGGCCCGTGAGCCAGGGCCGCTGAGCCTGTGTGTCCGGAGCCTGTGCTCCGCAATGGTAGAGGCCACAACAGTGAGAGGCCTGCGTAACGCAAAAAAAAAAAAAAAAAAAAAGAGTAGCCCCCGCTCGCCACAACTAGAGAAAGTCCATGCGCTACAATGAAGGCTCGATGCAGCCAAAAATAAATAAATAAAATAAATTTTTTTTTAATTCTTTTTTTTTTTTGGCTGCGTCGGGTCTTCGTTGCAACATGTGGGATCTTCGTTGCGCCTTGCGGGCTCTTTGTTGCAGCATGCAGGCTTCTCTCTAGTTGTGGCATGTGGACTCCAGAGTGCATGGGCTCTGTAACTGTGGCATGCAGGCTCTCTAGTTGTGGCTCATGGGCTCAGTAGTTGCAGCATGCAGGCTTAGTTGCCCCACAGCATGTGGGCTCTTAGTTCCCCGATCAGGGATCAAACCCACATCCCCTAGATTGGAAGGTGGATTCTTAACTACTGGACCACAAGGGAAATCCCCTTCATGTATTTTAGATATAGATTCATGTAAAAATTTAAAAAGCATTATTTATACATAATTAATTGTAAACGGAACCTAATAGATATATAAATATACTGATAAAATTCTTCACAGTGATAAGTGTTGGGAATAACAGCGCTTTGCCATCTCTACTGAAAGAGCTCAAATACCTTTGCAATTAACAATTAATGACACATCAATATTCCTCAGAGGCTAGGCATTACATTTATGGTCTGTTTTATGGTTATTTTATAGCTGTTATTAGTAATGCAAATAAGAACAATTTGATGCACCATACAATATGTCATGAAGGGACCAAAATTAGACGTGGTCATTGTTCAAAGGTTAAAAATAGAAACTAAATTTCTAACTAATAAGTATTTCATTATTAATAACATAACAATACTTCAAATTTATAGAGCATTTTATGTTTAAAAGTCAGTCACGTGTAGT
>NW_021703778.1:43417996-43474734 GCF_005190385.1 Monodon monoceros
TTGCGTTTTCAGTTCTAACACTGTTCTGAGTACAATTTTTACCTGTTTAATTTTATTTGGAATAAGATATAGATTCATAGTGATGAAATAAAATTCATATCTTACGGCAAGACAAGAAAATTTAAACATAAGTTTTTTTCTCTGCCCGTTTGGTCCTCCTCCCTCTGGTTAGTGTATGTTGTCCATCTGCATTACCCAGACCTCCTTAGGAAATAACATTCTTTCTTAATCTCATAAAGGGTCACAACTCCTTAGGAGACAACCATCCTTCCTAATCTGGTAAAGGGCCATGATGACCCATGACTCACTTTGTACATGTAAATCTGGATTTTGCAAACTGTCTATAATAATACGTCATTTGACAAATAACCCTTTCGTCTCAAAAACTTATATAACTGTGCTTTGACCTCGAACAGGTGGAACAGTCCGCAGAGCTTTCTGAAAGAGTGTCTCCCAGGTTATAACCCTCATGTTGGCTCAAATAAAATTTTCCATTTCTTTCTTACATCAACTACAGATTAATTTTTCATCAACAATGTGGCAGACACTCAAAATTTACAAAGATTTACAGAGGGGGAAAAAAAGCTCTTCCCAACTCAGTCCTTCTAGCAACCTGCCTCCTTTCCTCGGAGGTAAGGCAGCATTAACTCTTGATAGCCTTCCAGGGATACTTTATGCGTATGAAGTACAAGCAAATACAATAGCACATGTAAGTTGACACCATTTTATACAAATGTTAACATTTTACACACATAGGATGTTTGCTACAGTTTCCTCTCCTGTAAAAGGGCGTGGAGAGGATTACATCACAGAATTAGGTAAATTCCTAACCCTAATGCCTGGCACGGAGTTTGCACTCAAAATCACAGCTTCCCTTTCCTTACTCTTAATAAGGCTACGAGGTAAGGGGTGTTTAGGGTGCCTCAGAATCACGCAGTGCTTGTTAATCACAGATCGTCTCCCGGCCCCTCAGCGTTTCCAATTTAGCAGGTCTGGCGTTGGGCCCGCTATTTGCATTTCCAACCAGCCCCCAGTTGCTGCAGGTGGTGCTGATCAGAGTCATCTGACCGCATCAAGGCTTAGTGGGAACTTAGATGCCCCAGATTCCAACGCAGGTTCTGCCTCTTGACCAAATTGCTCACTGGGCTTCGGTTTTGTTTTCTTTTTAATAAAACAACGCTTGTCTCAAAGGCCGTTGAGCATTTTAAATAAGACACAACATATGCAGGTGCCTTTCTCATGGCAAACGCTCAAGAAGTGAAACGTAAAAGGAACGTGGATAAGCTGGTAAGGCGGGGATCGCCCGGAACACAGGAATCGTGGCCCTTGGCTGCACTCAGACCCCGTACGTCGTTCCCCACCCCCTGCCCGGAAACGGACGGGGCCATGCACGCGCTCGGGGCCAAGGACCCAGCTGGGATTCGGTCTGCGCGTGGAGGGCAGAAGCCACATCTGAAAAGTGAGGTCGGGGGCTCCTGTTTGAAAGTCCTGAAACACCGAGTGCCGCGTGCCGAAAATTCCTGGATGCAGTTGTATGGGGCTTACTGTTTAAACTGCGTGTAAAGATGCCGATAACCCTCATTTAACCCCTGTGGAAACGTCCGCGCCCAGGGCTGGGTGCACACACGCTCCGCCCCTGGGCGCGCCCCGCCCCTGGAGCACGCCGCTGCGCTCGGCCCAGACACTCGCAGCGGGGCGCGGACGTGCGGCCGGCGGGTAAAGAAATGGCGAGGGCCGGGCGGGGCGGAGTGCGGCCGGCCGCCAGGGGGCAGCCGCGCGTCTGCGGGCCGCGGCCGGCTGGAACCGGTCTGGCCGGAAGTTGGGGCGGTGCCTCGGCTTCCGCTGCTACGCGCCACTTGGCCGGCCGGGAAGGCCGGGAGCAAACAACAAGATGGCGGTGGCGGGGGGTGGGTGGGCGGAGTCATCGGGGGCCCCTGAGGACACGGGTCCCTTAAGGGAGGCGTTGGCTAGGCGGCATGGGCTGAGTGCTGCGAGGTCCCTTTTGTCTAAAGTCCGAGGTCACCCGGCCGGGCCTGCACAGGGCCGCGGGTAGCTGCGCGAGGCCGTCGGGCCCTCCTTCGGAGCCCGTGGGCCCGGACCCTGCCCCCCGCCCAGGGTCACCGCGGCGCGTTAGCGTGAAGCCGCCGGCCTGCTTCTCATTCACGGCCCGTTTTCTTTTGTCCCCGCGTTTGCCGCTCTCTGCCAACCAGGGACGGGCAGAAACGCCTTCCTCAGGGCGTTTTCGTTCTTTAGGAGAGATTAGGTGCTGCATATCGAGCCGGGGAGTCCTAGTTGATTCGAAACGCACTCTTTCCAGCAGTTCGGACTGCCTCTCTTCTGATGAAGGCAAAAAAAACTACCCTTAGTGATCTGGGCCTTAGGTAGCTTCCTGACCCTGTCCAAGCGTGGTCGGAGTTTGACTTGTACACAGGAGCTGCTCTGGGAGCTCCAGTGCGTGGCAGTCTGAAGTTCTGTTACTTCATGTCTGCCACCTTGGATGTGTTTTCAGAAAGACTAATGTAGATGTGGGTTGTTGCATATTAAATGCAGGAAATAAAGCAAAATTAACTAGTTAAAGGCCCGCAGTCTCCCGTTGGTGTCCAAGGATCTGGAACTGAAAGGCCGAGCTCTTCCATCTCTGCCTGGCCAGTCGCCAGGCTGGGTTTTCATTTCTCATCCCGTTTCATTTTACATGAGTTGGACGCTGGAGAGCCAGTGTGGGTAAAAATAGTTAACACAGTCATTCGGCTTGTGGTGGTATATTTAGAATAAAGGAGACGTTTGTCCTTGGTTTGTTTTTTTTTTAATAAATTTCTCATTTTAGAGTTAGGATTCTTTGTCTCTCATTCTCGCTAATTTGTGAGGCTGTTGGCAAACCTGAAACGATGTGACTGTTTTGTTTTTAAATAATGAAATTTGCCTCCGAAAGGTTTGGAAAGTTTAATAAAAATTTCTGAATGTAACGAGGGCCCTGCTACAGTGACAAATCTCAGAAGGACATTACTTTCTCTGTGAAGGAGCCCTTATCGTTTCCTCAGTCTGGTAGAGATTTTAACACTTGTGCTGTGATAAAAACTGCGTTGCTGTCTAGAAAAAGTATAATGGGATCAGGAAGGGGGAAAAGAAAAAACATGCTCAAGGTTTTAGTTTTAAGGCTTAAATGCGGATTTTTTTTTTTTTTAACCCAGAGATTTGAGAGAATTTCCCTTCGGCCCCTCCATTTTGTAACCGTGCCTTCAGAGGTTTCCTTTCAGACTTGTCCACCATTTGGCAGAAAAAGGGCTGGACAGAGTTTCCAAAGAATACTTTTACCTGGAGGGGTTAGAACCTTCCCTTCCTGAGCCTGGGAAAAGAATGCAGCTTCCTTCACAGCATTTCTTCTGAAGGAGGCTGCCTTGTTTTGTTTATGTTTTGTAGTGATTACCCGCTTCTCTGTCTCGTTTTGTACATACAATTCAGATAGAAACTTGGGCAACTTTTTCTGCAAATGCCCCTGATATACAGGAGCCACAAGAATTAGCATCCTCAGGCCTTCAGTTATTTGCTTCCAGAATTTCACTAGCACTGCCATCCTGTTAAAAGGAGAAAATGTATTTTAAATTTTTAAATATTTTATTATAGCAAGTTTGATTTTTTTTTCAAAAAAAGGAAAAGTAAGTAAAAAGAAAATTAAAAGAACTGTAGTCTGACAATTCAGAGATACTTGTCCTTGTAGGCATAGACTGAAGTTTTGGGGAGCTTATGTTTGTACAATTTGGTACCTTCTTCACTTGACTTTTTAAAGTATATTGTTTTAGTTCATATTACTTAAAACATTATGCTCAACACAAAACATAAATAATACAGAAGAATACAAAGGAAAAAAATCACTCAATGCCATTAGCAAGGAATAACCACTATTAAACAAATTGTAGTTGTCTTAAAAGAACACTAAACCTAGTTTGTAACCTACATTTTGCATTTAGCCACTTGTACATTCTCTAAGGTCAAATAAGAATCTTCATGATTTTTAGAGCCTGCATGATATTCTATCAGATGAATATACCATAATTACCCACTAGCTGGACACCAAATTTGTTCGCTATATTTTGCTCTTATAAATATAACGTTGGTATGAGTACTTCTATACAAAAAGCTTTTTACAAATTTCTGTAGAATACAGCGTACAATGAATCTGAACTTTTTAAGGTTGGTTGATACATATTTGACTCCCCAAATTATTGAATTCATTGTGTTCTATCTGGAGTCTTCAAATGACTGTGCAGCAGCATTCCAACCGAGGTCAGATCCCATCTGTCTTACTTTTTTTACCCTCACTCTTCTAAATTTATTTTTAAATTATAAATCATATATTCTTTGTTATTTTTGTCTCTTCTTTTTTTTAACTGAAGTATAATTGATTTACAATGTTGTGCTTTGTATATTATTTTTGATATGAGTGTGTGTCTAATAACTACCAGACATGGACGTTTAACTTCAAGTTAAATATTTAAGAGGAGTCCCTTCATTGTCAACCTATTAACGATACAGAAACCTCTTTTCCTTTTAACAAGTTACTATCTATGTATATAAATGTGGTACAAAAGAAACTAATTCCTGGCATTTTCTTTCCAATGTGCAGCAAATATAAAAACTAGTTCTCCAAAATTATCTAATATAAATGAACTTTGGGGTGGGTTTCTTTTTTTTAGGGTAAAATCGTTTAAACATCATCTATCATCATTTTATTTATTATTTTCAATTGTTTTATTGTGAGTATACTGCTAAAACTTTATCCACAGGACAGGAAAGACAGCTCTGTTCAAAGCAAGGTGACCAGATAACTCTGTTTCTCCTCTATATTAGTTTAATGATACCTGGATACCCCTTACCAGGAAACCATTCCATAGCCTATTCTTCCAAAATCAAACTCTATTTCCCACAGTCTTTCCTCTGCTCTCTAAAAATGATTTAGAAAACATGGAGATGTAAAGATGAATAAAACAAACACATGAATAATCGGAAAATATCAATCAGCACCCTTTACATGATCATCTTAAAATCACCTCAGAGAATGTGACCCTCTTTCGGGGGGTGATGTCAGTTCTGATCACCACATATACTTTAATCAACCCTAGTTTCTCTTTAGATGAAGTCCTTCTAATTACTATACTTGGAATAAGATACATTCCATTAAAATGGAGAACATCGTTTAAGAATATTCAAAAGGATTGGGGGCTTTAAGAGCTACTGTATATGGCAATCATTATTATTCTGTAATAGGCTTCCTGTTAGTGACAATACCCCAGTGCAGAGGCTTATGTCTGGAAATATAGCTTTTGAGGCCAGTTACTAAATAGTCTAATTCTACAGATAGACAGCAATAAACATACAAAGATTTTTTTAGCTACGTCAGCCCTGTGTGTCTGAGATTGAAGTCTGTTATCAGAGGTTCACTCACTGTCATCCTTTCAAAACAGCTCTAGACTTGTTTGTTTGTTTTATCATTTAGATTTCATAGCTGATACCCAAGGCAGTAAATGGATGAGTATTTTTCATTTTAGTTATTTTAAGGGGTATTGAATTTGAACAGCTTTTGGAGACTATAACTCTTAGAAACCTGTCTCCTAGGAGCTGAAGTTTAAAAATCTGCTGATATAGGACTTCCCTGGTGGCACGGTGGTTAAGAATCCGCCTGCCAATGCAGGAACACGGGTTCGAGCCCTGGTCTGGGAAGATCCCACATGCTGCGGAGAAACTAAGCCCGTGTGCCACAACTACGGAGCCTGTGCTCTGGAGCCCGCAAACCACAACTACTGAGCCCGTGCACCGCAACTACTGAAGCCTGTGTGCCTAGAGCCCGTGCTCTGCAACAAGAGAAGCGACTGCAATGAGAAGCCGCAACTAGAGAAAGCCCATGCACAGCAACAAAGACCCAACACAGCCAAAAATAAAATATAAGTAAATAAATAAATTTATTTTAGAAAAATCTGATATAAATGAAGAAGTTGGGGGAGAAGAAAAAGTATATTTTATTTCCAGAGCCTTTGAAAACATCAAGATTCCACTCTCAGCAGGGGAAGGAAAAGTTCTTGTAAATTTGCCCCTTAACTCAGCACTACCAAAAATCAAAGGGAATCTAGGTTGTCTCCTGTCCTAGACTTTAGGCCCAGAGTCTTGGCTACTATGTTGGCAAGTTGTGGGCATGTTCCAACAGGGTCAGGGCTCACCAGGCCTCTGCATCACTACCTTCTAGTCTCCCTAATCTCCCTCTCTTCCCCATATTAAATACCCCTAAAGCCCTGCTCTTCATTCTTTCAAGGACCCTTGAAGCAGCAATTATGAACTGGGGCTTGAAAGTCAGAGGAAGTCAGAGTTGGGTTCTAGATCCGTCATTTACAAACTGTGTTATCTTGGGCAGGTTAACATCTCTGTGCAGGATACCTCAGTATCCTCCCCCCAAATTTGGGATATTTCTTTCTTTGTTGGGAGGATGAAATGATGGACAGTATGTAGTGCTTAGGACAATGCCTGACACAAATAAGCTCTCAATTGATGGGAGGGATTGTTAACCCTTCTGCTTCCTTAATCCACTTTCTACCTGTGCTCAATTCCTCGTTCTCTTTTGGCCAGTTGCCTCCTGATGGGTCTCCAGCCCTCCAGCCTAGATTGCTGAGCTGCTTGCTGTTCCTTGTACCATCTTCCCTTTAAACATGCTCTTTGCTCTCTTATCTGCCTAGTAAATGCCTCCTCATTCATCAAAACTCAACTCAAACCTTACTATCCTGTTGATGAAAGTATAAATTGATATAACTTCTTCAAAGGGGAATTTTTACAAAAACTATCACAATTTAAATGCACCAACCTATGATCCAGGAATTCTACTTCTAGGAATGTATCCTATGGATAACCTCACACATGGGCAAAAAGGGAGTGTATACAAAGGTAGCAGAAGACTGTAAAATCCTACATGTCCAATGGAACACTAGTATAAAATTTTTTATTTATCCCTACAATGAAATATTATAGGGTTATTAAGAAGGAGTGAGCAGTTCTATATGTACTGATTTCCAAAATATATTGTTAAATGAAAAAATCAAGGTATAAAGAGCTGAGTAGAAGATGCCTCCATTTGGCTGAAAAGAAGAGGGAGGATGATGCATTTATATTATATTTATAGTAATGGAATGGTGGTGGTGACCCGATGAGCAGTCAAGGGTCTAGGTGCGGAAAGATTTCCTTTTCACTGTATACTTTTTTGCTCTGTTGAGAAAATGTCTAACTATTTGCATAAAGTATTAAATTAAATTTTAAAAAAATACCTTAATTCCAGCATCTCTTCATTTTCAGAAGGCTTGGCTGGCCGTCTCCCTCCCTTCCCAGGGAGTTTCTACCTCCTTCTTACTCCCTGTGTTTTGAATGTAACTTAAATCCTATTTTATTGGATGTAACTGTCCATATGACTGGTTTCCCTGCAAAAGCCAGAGCATCTAGCAGGTAGGTTTTTGGGGTTTTTTAAATAAATTTATTTTTGGCTGCATTGGGTCTTCGTTGCTGCACGTGGGCTTTCTCTAGTTGCGGCGAGCGGGGGCTACTATTCATTGTGGTGCGCGGGCTTCTCATTGCATTGGCTTCTCTTGTTGCAGAGCATGGGCTCTAGGCACGCAGGCTTCAGTAGTTGTGGCACGTGGGCTCAGTAGTTGTGGCTCGTGGGCTCAGTAGTTGTGGTGCACGGGCTTAGTTGCTCCGCGGCTTGTGGGATCTTCCTAGACCAAGGTTCGAACCCATGTCCCCGACATTGGCAGGCAGATTCTTAACCACTGTACCACCAGGGCAGTCCTAGAAGTTAGGATTGATACTGTATTCATTTTTATGTTGTAAGAATCCATCACAGGGCTTCCCTGGGGGTGCAGTGGTTGAGAGTCCTCCTGCCGATTCAGGGGACACAGGTTCGTGCCCTGGACCAGGAAGATCCCACATGCCGCGGAGCGGCTGGGCCCGTGAGCCATGGCTGCTGAGCCTGCGCGTCCGGAGCCTGTGCTCCGCAACGGGAGAGGCCACAACAGTGAGAGGCCCGTGTACCACAAAAAAAAAAAAAAAAGAATCCAGCACAAGATGATACACACACACACACTGGGGGGGTTTTTTGTTTGTTTTTGGAAAGAATGAATTGAAAAGGTCTCCTATCACTGTCTCGCCCACCACTGCCCTGATCCTATTCTGGTTGTCCATAGGAGAATCTGAGCTCTGTCTAGCATCACCTTTATAATCTGGCCCAGCTTTTATTATCCGACATTCCCAGCAAACCCTCTTGCAGCTCCTGCTACACCTAACTTTTCACTGTTTTTGTAGTTGTTGGTTTGTCTTGTTCTGGTTAATTTTTTTTACAGTGGACAGTGTCTTCACACTCCTTGCCTTTGCACATGTAGTTCCCTCCGCTAATGTCCTTTCCTACTTCAGCAGCTTAGTCTCCTTCATTTAAAATCACTTCCTCTTTGAAGCCTTCCTGTTTTTCTCCTGCCTTAGTCAGATAAACTTAACGTTCCCATGAGTCTCTGATCAAACTCGTCATCACGGGTAGTTACTGCAGTTATTTTACCTGTTAGTCCACGTGACAAAAATAAGGATTTTTCAAAGACAGGGATTTTTACCTTGTTTATCTTACTCTTCCCAGAATTTATGCCTGCCATAAGGCAGGCACTCAATCAGTATTATTAGTTGGATGAATGAACAAGGCAATAGTAAATTTTTCTAAATATCAGCCCTTCATGATATTTCAAAGGGCTGCACGTGGTGGCCATCTACAACTTATTTGGGGCAATATACTTGTAGGCTGTGTGTGTTACATTCACATCTCAGCCTGGCGCCTTGAACCAGAAGCTTTTGGTGGTGTTCACCACTCTCATGCAGGTAGAGAAATCTAACTGCATATATCCTTTTTAAGCCCCTTAAAGCAGGATTGTTAGATTTAACAAATAAAAATACAAGTTGCCCAATTAAATTTGAATTCCGATAAACAACAAAGATTTTAATGTGATTATGTCCCAAATCCCACTTATACTTATAAAAGTATTCATTGTTTATCAGAAATTCAAATTTGACTGAATGCCCTCCTGTATTTTGTCTGGCAGCCCTACCTCAAAGACCGAATTCCCAAACCCTGTCTTCCTGCATTCAGACCCAGTAATTCTTCTTAAAAAATGTTATGAACTATGCAATTTTATCATCTTTATTAAATATAAGCAACCAAAATCTACCAACTCTGCTTACTAAAATGTTCTGCATATTTAAACACTTTGCCTTCTTCCAAAACTCTTTTATTATATTTTAACCATCAGATTTATATTCTAATTTATTTGAATTTAGCCTCTTAGCACTTAACAGTAGAATTGTATCTGAGAGGGAAAATCCAGATGACTCTCTACATCTGAAGTCTCTATTTTTTTTTTTTTTTAAATCTCTATTCTGCAATACATTTTAAGTAACAGGAGATTATCTCTGGGCTCGGTAGGGCGATAGGGCCACTCTCGACCATTAGAAACCCCGCAGCGCTGTTTGGGCTGTAAAATGCCACTTCCCTGCGGAGGAAAGGCGGTAGCCACACTACCCAGCGCAGTCACCTGCACTGGCCAGCCCTGCAGCCACTAAGTATTATTACAGACTAGGTTTTCCACGACGAGACTATTTTAAAAATTAGAAACACCATCTTATCTGAAATGGGGCATTTTCCTATTTCAGTTTCTTGGCATTGGTAAACGATCTTGTAAGCAAAAAGAAATGCAAGCACCAAATGCAGCTGCACCTATTTTTGTTTCAAAGGCACAGTTCCCTTAACATCAACTCACATTCCCCTGCAGCTTCAGCATGGATGACGACTCTACAGGACACAACTTCTGGTTACATGTAATTAATTAGTTTTCCCCGTGGTTCTGGAAACTAAGATAATGTCACAAGTGTATCCCTTCTTAACATCCAAACTTGAAAATTATAGGCTAAACAACGTCCTAGGTGTCTAAATCCATGCAAAACATTTGCTTAGTACTCCCATGTCTCAGCTCTGCGTTCTGAAAAACAAAAGGTTCATCAAAAATTACTAAGAAGTGGCGATTGTAATTGTGAAGGATAAAAAGGGGCGTGTTAAAAGGGGACTGGAGTGAAAATGTGGCTTAACATGGCCGAGAAGCATGGGGGAAATGGCTCAGTTGGGAGTGGAAAATCAATTTGCCAGGGCCATGATAAGACTGGACCATCACCTCCACAGTCTTGAGAATCCATTCTGACTCCCCCACTACTGTCTGCAGCCAGAGCCTGAGGACAGGAGGAGTAGATGGGTACGCCTGATGCCAGTTCACAACCGAAAAGACAACTGCCACCGAGCAAACCATCAGAGGAGGAACCGAGAGAAGGACGGTCTTTCATCCTTTCAACCGGAATGAAGAGACTTAAAATGTGAAGAGCTTTACTTCAGGGAAGACCAGTATCTCCATTTCATCCAGTTGTTTCCAGGATGGCTTCTAGTAAATATTGCTTGGTAAGGGGACTCATTTCAGAGCCACGGAGAATATATCTTAGACGTTTACGTTACAAAAACCAGGAGAATTATGCTATTTATCTATCTGTTCGTTCTGAAAAGTAAGACAGCACTAAACTACGGCTTAACTTGTAAATCAGAAGAGCTTCCAACATGGAGAAAAATTCTTTGACGACTAAGAAGCAGGAAAGAAATCCCACAGATTATTTTTTCTACTGTAAAAACCGATCTACAAAAGGATAAATTTTCTGATGCATGCTAAACCCACCCTGTTGCTTCTTACACACGTTTATTCTGGTTTTTAGTATAATTTGTCAATCCGTTTGTCAAAAAATGAGTTTTCTTCAGAACCCAATCATTTTTAAACCTGTTGCATAGTCAATGTGACATTATTCATGAAGTTGTTTCTTGCGTCCCGTTCCTGTGTGTTCAGTAGCTTTCTGCACCAAGGGTCGGTATTTCAGATGTTTAGTTTTCTTTTCTCAACTCGGTTAAGAAAAAGCCTGTCCAATTCCGACATTACTTGCCTAAGTATAGACTAATGCTGTCCTGGAAACTGCGAACTAAATTTTATTTCCTCTAGGAAGATAAAACGGACACGCCGCTTCACAATTTCGTCTACAAGGGAGACTAGCGCCGAGGCTCCAGGCAGGAAATGTGCGGGCGCCTTTAAAAGGAAGCGCGGTAATTTTCCACCGCCCAGCCGGCCCTGCCCACGCGGTAGGTGGCTGGGCGCCGCGGAGTGCGGCTGCGCGGCGCGCGCCTCCCGTTGCCTGGAAACCACCTCTTCCACCCCCGGAGCCCGAAGCTCTTTTGTTTCCAAGATGGCTTCTGAGTCGTGTCGTAATGCGCTAGGTACAAGGCCAGTTGAACGCTCTTGATTTAGCAGAAAGCAAGACCCATATGGCTAGCTTTAAGGGTGTTCTGTGTCAATATTTATTTACTTTTATAAAGTTACAAAAATCCTTTTAGTTATGTTGTCTGGGTGGGAAAAAAAATCAGGGAGTGCCTCAGGGTGTATAAACCATGGTCTCTTAGCCTTTCCGTGGTAGGGCTTTTGGCTTCAAAGTTGGTCATACATTTGTTTATTTTGATAAGATCTGGTTTTTCCTGCTAAACTAGCTCAGGAAGAAGTCTTTTTAGATTTAAATTAGACTATGACGTTTAACCACGGAGACCATATAATTGCGTGCAGCTCAATTAGGGTAATTGCCCCTGACTCTGTCCCCGCCCCTTTAAAAATACCTGTTGATTTTTCTATTTTTCTTTTTCTTGAGAAGTTAGTTTATGCCCAAATTAATGGTACCATTATAATTATTATAAGATTGTAAATTCCTCTGGGGATAAGTAACTACGTTTTCTCCATCTTTGTATCCCAGAAGTGTTTCTGCCTATAACAAACCTTAAAATAATGTTGTTAAATAATTCTAATTAACTACTGAGGCTTTATACTCTGCAAAGCACTGTGCTATGAAGTAGGTACCCTCATTTTGTCTCCCGTTTACAGACAGAGAAACAAAGACACCAGCAGGTTAAGTACCTGAAGCATCACAGCTAGTAAAGGATGGAACGGAGAGTCAAACCTGGACAGTCTGAGAGCCTGTGCTTGCCTGCCATTGTGCTATACTGCTGTCTGTAAATACTGCAGAGAGTACATGATATCTTCTAATTGCAGCACTTCAGAGAGGAGTGTGAAAGTCTCTTTCTCTGAAATATGTTCTGCTTTGTCATGAGTAGACTTCTCACATTTATATCAGTCAGGGCATTTAGATGCTTACCATACCCTGAGCTGAAAGACCCAAACCCAGCCAACCTTGGTGGCAGGTGTTGAGGAAGTATAATTAAAAACAAAATCTCCTGCCAACCCCAAAAACCTCTCCACAGAAGCAGAAGAGAAAGAAAACCGTTTTACTATTGAATAAGCATTAAACCAAAATACTATGTGCATCACAGGCAATCCAGTTAGAGATTGCAAAGACAGAAAGGAGTTTCACTTGTACATAGCTAAGCAGATATATGCTATTACTACCTGTTCTCAAGATAAACAATAACTAGTAGGAGGACTTGACAGCACCATTTATCACATAGTTCATTGTAAGTTCACCTCGGTAATTGGCAGCTGCTATCTGTGTCAACTAGTTTATCCAAAGGAAAGATTAACTTCTTATATTTTTACAACAGGAGGTAGGTTTGCAACTTGGAAACAGGGACCTACTGAGGTTAGACTCCTACTCTCCCAGGGAGAGTAATCTTTCCACAGAGAGGAAATAGGGATGTTATCTTCCTTGATGACTCCATTTCAAAGAGATGGCTCCCAGGTCATTGAGAGAGACGTTCCTGTGTTGTAAAGCTGGCAAGAGGCTTATTTAGCTTTTAAAAAGGTTTGCGTAATTCTCAAAGGGACAGAGAAAGAGTTTACAATCCACAATATTTCTAATGTAAATGGTGAAAGAAACAGGGTTGGGGGAGGGAGAGTCTCTTTCCCTTTCAGTGCTAAGGAAATTTATTTAGTTATTTAGATTTGTATTTACCCTGACACAGGATACAGAAACAATTCAGGCTAGTTCTTCCAATCAAAGAGTCAGCTTGCATTCAAATTTTCACCTAACTGGCCCATCATTTTCACAGACATAATAGTCAGCCAATTATAGGAAGCCAGGAGAAGCGTATTACCAAAGGTCGAGGGTTGAGTTTTCTATTCTGATTCAAATTCTTCCTTCCTGGTTTCTTTGAAACGACGGCTAATTCCTAACAGATGCTGAGTGAGTGTGCGTGCTGCACCAGCCAGGAGAAAGTGTCCGAGAACTGCCAAACAGACAACTTGGCTTTCATGTTCTTTTGAGTTCAGTCTTCAGTCCTCCTGCAGATGCCTGACAGGGAGGACCTCTTCCCTCCACTGCCCTCCTGAGTCTCAAACTTGTATCTTAGCTTCTTTAACAAAAGGCACTGGCTGCTTGTGGCTCCCACACCTTAACATGTGCTGATACCTCAGCCTGGATCACCACCTTTCTCCACCGTTTCTGCTTGCTTGGATCAACTAGCAAGATAGCTCAGCTAGACCATCCTTCTGGAATTCTTCCCCGACCCTCTTCCCTACCCACTCACCTTCCTCTGATTTGGTTTCCCCGGGCTCCCAGACCACTTGGTAATTTCCCCTGTTACAGCACATACATAGATAAGTGCGAGTACTCATGTATGATATATTAGTCCACAAACTTTGTGAGAGCAAAGATCTTTTTTTTTTTTTTTAATCGTTGTATTTCCAGCATCTCACAGCAGAATACCTAGATGAGTAGGTCTGAGATCTCAAACTGGTTATGTTTTTGTTTGGCTTTTTCTCAAATTTATTTTTAAAAATTTCAGGTCACATTTCAAAATCTGGATTTGCATACAAATCAGTGTCTTTGACTTCTCTTGAAGAATAAGATATGGCCCCTCTGGGCCTGTTTCCACATGGTAGCTGGCGCCTGGTGCAGAGATGGTCCCCTCTGGCTGAGACACGAGCTCTTCACTTTATTTCAGTCTTTGCCACTCCCTGTTGCGTCCTCACTGAGGCCCAGTGTGAGGTGTCATTTATATTGAGTGTGCACTGATATTTTTCTTGGAGTGAACTATCTCTCAGTACCAAAGAGAGAACAAGACTAAAGCATCTCTTTCAGGAATAATGGGAGAGAGCTCATTTCTTGGTGGGAATGAAGAGTTGCCTCTGTGTTTATTAGGCACATAAAAAGTGTCTATCTCCATTTTTCTTAAATCCACCTGCTTTGCTTAGTTACATTATCTTCTTGGCCCCTATAGGTATTTGAGTTTTTGACCCTTAGGATAGATACTCAAAAGCTGTTTGAGGAAAGAAGGAAGGAAAGAAAAACAAGTTTGGCAAATGGTTAAGATTGCAAACTTTTAAATCCAGCTACTTAAACAGACTTCCCCAACTACCACCTTTAGCCAATCCTTCAATTTCACCCTGAACATCTTTTTTTTTTTTTTTTTTTTTTGCGGTACGCGGGCCTCTTACTGCTGTGGCCTCTACCGCTGCGGAGCACAGGCTCTGGACGCGCAGGCCCAGCCGTCATGGCTCACGGGCCCAGCCGCTCCGCGGTATGCGGGATCTTCCCGGACCGGGGCACGAACCCACGTCCCCTGCATCAGCAGGCGGACTCCCAACCACTGCGCCACCAGGGAAGCCCCCCTGAACATCTTTTTAAATATTTGTTGCATTTTGGTTGGGTGTGCACATGATACTCAGATCCCTATAGCAACTACCTTATCAAAAACCAGTGAGATAAGTTCATATATATGCCCTCTGTCCTTAATGACTCGACAGGCATAGAGTCAGGCACACAACAAAAAAAGGCTCATTTATGCAGGTAATTAATTTTCCAGAGCATTATCCACAGCACCTTATATATGACAATGTTTGCTGGGTAGAACTGAGAACTAGTTTGTAAAACTTAGAAACAAGAGGAAATTGTTAGTCCTGTTATTATCAATGCTTACCCATCAAAATGAGCATCTAAATATATATTGTCTTTGTAAAGATACATGCACTGCAATGTTCATAGCAGCACTATTTATGATAGCCAGGACATGGAAGCAACATAAGGGTCCCTCAACAGATGAATGGATAAAGATGTGGTATATTTATACAATGTAACATTACTCAGCTATAAAAAAGAGTGAATTTTTGCCTTTTGCGAGAACATGGACAGACTTGGAAGGCATTATGCTAGGTAAAGTAAGTCAGACAGAGAAAGACAATACTGTGTGATATCACTTATATGTGGAATCTAAAAAATAAAGCTAGTGAATATTGGGTTGGCCAAAAAGTGCATTCAGTCTTTAAGTAAAAATAAGACGCATTTTTCATTTTCACCAAGAACTTTATTGAACAACGTATTCGCCCTTTTGTTCCACTACCTTCTGCCATTTTTCAGGCAACTTCATAATTCCACAAAACTTTTTATCTTTTTGAGCAAAGAACTGTTCCAGGTGCCTTTTACAGTCTTCCAGGGAATTGAAATTTTTTCCATTAAGAGAATTTTGTAAAGACCTAAATAAATGGAAATCTGAAGGTGCAATGTCTGGTCAATACGGCGGATGAATCAGAACTTCCCAGCCAAGCTGTAACAGTTTTTGCCTGGTCGTCAAAGAAACATGCGGTCTCGCGTTATCCTGATGGAAGATTATGCGTTTTCTGTTCTAATTCTGGACACTTTTCGTCAAGTGCTGCTTTCAGTTGGTCTAATTGGGAGCAATACTTGTTGGAATTAATCGTTCCGTTTTCCGGAAGGAGCTCATAATAGAGAACTATCTTCCAATGCCACCATACACACAACATCACCATCTTTGGATGAAGACTGGCCTTTGGTGTAGTTGGTGGTGGTTCATTTCACCTGTCCCACCATCTCTTCCATTCCACATTATTGTACTGTATCCACTTTTCATTGCCCGTCGCAATTTGTTTTAAAAACGGAACGTTTTCAATACGTTTAAGTGGAGAATCGCACTGTGGAAATACGGTCAAGAAGGTTTTTTCCGCTTAACTTATATGGAACCCAAACATCAAAGCGATTAACATAACCAAGCTGGTGCAAATGATTTTCAACGCTTGATTTGGATATTTCGAGTATGTTGGCTATCTCCCGTGTGGTATAATGTTGATTGTTCTCAATTAATTTCTCAGTTTGATCGCTATCTACTTCAACTGGTCGACCCGACTGTGGAGCATCGTCCAGCGAGAAATCTCCAGCACGAAACTTCGCAAACCGCTTTTGACACGTTCGATCAGTCACAGCACCTTCTCCATACACTGCACAAATCTTTTTCTGATTGCATTTCGGTTGCGTTTTTACCTTTCCTGAAATAATAAAGCATAATATGCCGAAAATGTTGCTTTTTTCCTTCCATCTTCTATATTAAAATGGCTACACAAAAATTCACCAATTTTAATGTCTTTTTTTAAATGCACACTGATATGATAGCTGTCACATACAATCTCACAAAATTGTTTCGAATGAAGTTAAAGACAGCTACGTGCTACTAGAGCCATCTTATGGAAAAACTGAACGAACATTTTTGCCAACCCAATATAACAAGAAACAGATACAGAAAACAAACTAGTGGTTACCAGTGAGGAGAGGGGAGAGGGGAAGGGCAAGATAGGGGTAGGGGATTAAGAAGTGCAAACTATTATGTATATTATTAAACATTATTAATAATAATACATATTATTATTATGTATAAAATAAATAAACTACAAGGATATGTTGTTCAGCGCAGGGAATATAGCCAATATTTTATAGTAACTATAAATGGAGTATAACCTTTAAAAATTGTGAATCACTATGTACACCCGAAACATATATAATTTTGTAAATTAAAAAAAATACTATCTTTTCTCTCTAAACACTAGTGAGATGAGAAGTACTGATGCACGTACAAAGTAGAAGGATATTATTATTCTGTCTCGCATAAAACATACCAAGACAGCAAATCCATATTTAAGAAGTTATAAATGTTGTTTTTAATTCCAGAGATTTAACAGTGCTTTTGTTTTCAAGGAAAGATTTAAAATTATTATTTCCTTCTAAATTCTCATAGCTTAGAGTTACCTTATTTGAACAACAATCCTATCTGGTTTAGTGGAGTAGAAAATCTTTCTGAACACCTGGAATGTTCGCTGTCCTGTAATATTATTGAGTGTGGAATGATGATGTGGAGTCAAGGCAAAGTGTTCCTTTCTGCTCCACACCTGCTGCGACATAATAATATATAGCTCAAGTCATCTTTCCCCTTCTCCTTGCCCGGGATTTTAAAGTCATTAAATTATTGTTTTGCCTGGCCTTATTAGTCCTTTCCAAATGTGTAGAATTATTAGGGCCGTCGTTGGGGCTTGGATCAGTTAGGAAAGCTTCACAGTTAATTCTGACAAACGCTGCCCTTAAGAACCCCCAGTTTTCCTTTTAGGCTCACTTACAAACAAGTCAAGGGTATACAACAGGGTTCTCAAGGGAAAGGGTGCATCAGATAATTTTACATCTATTAAACTCATGACTAAAGAATTCTATGGAGAAGGAGAAAAAAACAATCAGCTATGCAAAATGCTTTTACTTTGGACTTGAGAAAAACAGAATGAACCCACCACCCACTAGCAAGGACCTAAAGCAAAGTTAGAGTCCTAAGACCCGTGTTTTCATGAAAAGACTAAGTAGGGATGAGAAGGTGGCTGTGCCAACGAGAAAATGGAAATAAATCTCCTCAGAGCTTAGAAGCTGCCCCTAAATTTATTTTTTTAATTTAATTTAATTAATTGATTTTTTATTTATTTTTGGCTGCGTTGGGTCTTCGTTGCTGCACGCGGGCTTTCTCTAATTGCAGCAAGCCGGGGCTACTCTCTGTTGCAGTGCGCGGGCTTCTCATTGCAGTGTCTTCTCTTGCTGCGGAGCACAGGCTCTAGGTGCATGGGCTTCAGTAGTTGTGGCACGAAGGCTTCAGTAGTTGTGGCTCGCAGGCTCTAGAGCGTAGGCTCAGTAGTTGTGGCGCACGGGCTTATTTGTTCCGTGGCATGTGAGATCTTCCCCGACCAGAGCTCGAACCCGTGTCCCCTGCATTGGCAGGTGGATTCTTAACTACTGTGCCACAGGGGAAGTCCCTAAATTTAAATTCCAGTCTCTGTTGGAAGAACCAAACCACATAGCGTATAGTAGGGTTGTGTTTGTTCTACTTGTTTGCAGTCATCATCCTCCAGATGTTTCAACAGTTATGCTTTTTTATGGTGTTGGTACAAGGACCACAAAACCTTTAGTAGCTAAGGAAGCTCATTGGTAAATAGATTAATTGTATATGATATAAGACAGGCTCATTCAGAGAACGACACATTTACTTGTGGTTAGATGTGAGAAACTGAAGCCTTGATTATTGCCATTTCTCAAAGCCTGCTGCAGTAATTGTGTCCCGTCTACAAAAATGAAGTAATACTTAATCTTTGCAGATTTTCATTCACTTCAAAAAGGGTATTGCAAATACTTTGATACCTAACCTTATTTAAATTTATTCAGGGCTGTTACTTCATTTGATGAGGTAAACACTCTGCTGCATGCTTACCTCCCAGGTTCAAGTTAGAATCCAGGTCCTGAATCTACACAGGATTTTCTCCTATCCTTTCTATATTCATTTCTTTTTTTTCTACGTTTTCCTATTTTGAATATTTTCCTTTAAACATCCAAAAATGTAGTTAAGTAGAAGAAAGAGGCCAAAGCAGCAAGAGTTCGAAATCTGTTATCTATGACACACTTGCAGAAAGGTAGTCAAATGTGTGGTCTGTCTCTCAAGCTTTTGCACTGAGATGTCTCGTGAAAGGCAAAAGATCCCACAGTCCAGGGAAATGTACTGATCCAGTCTCCCAAGGAGAGTAAAACTCGCTGACATCAAGGAAGGGCTCCATACACGAAAATGTGAGGTGGGGCGTGATGATTAATACCTGCTTTAGAACCAGGAGTGGATGACTACAAGTCTTAAGTTTAGCCACAGGAAGTGACTGGTCGAAATTTCCGTTTATACAAATCACCGGTAATGTAAAATCTAGTACTGTAGCCAGCCAGGACACAGGCTTAGGCAGACTAGAGGTTTAAACTAAGTTTGCTTCTTTTTATAGGACCGTCACACAAGCTGTAAATCAAAGGACCCCTGGCTTTAGGCCTCTTTCTGTTTGGGGACAGTAAATTTAAATCCTTTGTCCCCAGAACACCAGCTCAAAGCAGTAACCTTGGCTACTACTGCTGCAGATTTCCAGTTCTATATTCAGGTTTAGAAAACTGGTTACGGTGAAAGGGAAAAAACGATTTCACTTTGCCTCAGTTATTGACACCGAGAAGCACTCCTAAGACTGTTCAGAGGGGAAACAATGAGTCATTCATGCTGTCAGCCCAGGTGGTGCATGAATTCCAGACAGGCCGCTGAGTTAACCCCTGCAGGCCTCCTCTTGGCCCTGGGCTTCCCGCAGCCTCCGGGGAAGCAGGGCGGCCACAGAGGGGCCCTGTGCCGGGCAGCAAGGCCCAGCCAGTAACCAAGGCACTACCTCTGCAGCGTCAGTCCCAGGGGGCCTCTGAGCTATTTGTCACCATGTGATTGGCTCCAGGAGAGGGGTGGAGAAGTGAAAACACTCTGCCCAGGATATATTTAGTTGAAGTGCAGCTGGGGAAGCGCTTGAACAAGGGAGCTTTTGTCGTCATGCTGAAGTGTTTTTCTTAACTCCCCAAGGGTGGAAAACTCAAGCCACCCACTCTATTTTCTCTTCTTTGGGGGATGTTCTTATTCTGAAAGTTTAGAATTATCTGGGGTTTATTGTCTACAAGGAAACTGAGCAACTTTGATGCAGCGTTGACACAAAAATTTCAAGCAGACACCCTTGTTGGAAGACACAGTTAAGAGATTAATTAAAATGCAGATAATTTCCGAACACATTATATGTGTTTACCTTCTTGCAATTAATTCTCTTTTGGTTCAAACTGGAAATTAGGTATTTTCAAATGTCTTTACTGGGACAAATTTATGGAGTTAAAAACATAATTAAGTTTTATAAGCTGACAGCACCCTGTTTCACTTGAGTTGATTCACACTTTCCAGTAATGAAAGATTTACTTCCGCTCTGATGAGCACAGCTTCTTTGCAGCAGATCACTGATGAGCCATGTAATGGCTCCTGCTCATGTCCTCCTCGGAAGACCACTGAGAACTGCCACCCTGCTACGAGGTTTTGCAGCCACTATGTAAGTGTTGTATATCAAGGGCACGCTGCCTACTATTAAGAAGTAGCACAGGAAATATTTTACGTGAAAATCCCATGTGCAGTTACAAACCAAGGGCAAAAACTTCTGGTCAAGAAGCTCATGGTTTTGGTGATACTAGAAAGCCAGGCTGTATTAGTCAGGATTCTCTAGAAAAATAGAACCAATAGGGTGTGTGTGTGTCTGTGTGTGTGCTGAGAGAGAGATTGCTTGATTGATTGACTGGTTGATTTTAAGGATTAGCTCATGTGATTATGGAGGTCAAGTCCAAAATCTGGAGGGTAAACTGACAGGCTAGAGACCCAGAAAGAGCCAGTGTTGCAATTCAAGTCCAAAGGCAGTCAGCTGGCAGAATTCCCTCTTGTTTAGAGCAGGTCAGCCTTTGTTCTATTCAGTCCTTCAACTGATTGGATGAGGCCCACCCACATTATGGAGGGCAATCTGCTTTACTCAAAGTTCACTGATTTAAATGTTAATATCATCCAAAAATATCCTCACAGAACCATCCAGGATAATGTCTGACCACATGCCAGGCACCGTGGCCCAGCCAAGTTGACACATAATATTAACCATTTCATAGGCTAACACACTCATTTTGAAAACTTCACTTGTTAAATTACAAGGTTGCTTATCAGGTTGAAGCTGTCATAAGGGTATTAAAAAAATGGGTAAGATAGGATCTCTGTTTTCAGGACTCTCCCTCTCTCTCTCTCTCTCTCCCTTCCTCCCTCTCCTCTCTCAGGAGGCTTGCCCTGGGAACCCAGGCACAGTGTTGTGCAGAAGCCCAGGCCACATGGAGAAGCCATGCATGTGTATTCTAGACAATAGCCTCCAGCCGACACCAACATCATCTACCAGATGTGAGAGTAAACCAGCCCTCTGGGGCTCCCGTCCCAGCCTTCAGTCTTCCACCTGTGCCCAGACATGATGGAGCCAGCTGCACCCTGTCTCAATCTCTGACCCACAGAAACAGTGAGAGATCTTTTTAGAAGTTAATGCTATCTTAAGCTACTAAATTTCGGGGTAATTTGTTACACAGTAATAGGTAACTAACATATAAGATTATGGTTAACTTTGTAAAAAACTACCAAACTGTTTTCCAAAGTCATTTTAGCATTCTGCAATCCTACCAGCAGTATATGAGGGTTCCATCTTTATTATTATTATTTAAAATAAATATTTTAGTTATATATTTTTGGCTGCATTGGGTCTTCGTTGCTGCATGTGAGCTTTCTCTAGTTGCGGCGAGCGGGGGCTACTCTTCGTTGTGGTGTGTGGGCTTCTCATGGCGGTGCCTTCTCTTTTTGCGGAGCACAGGCTCTAGGCTCACAGGCTTCAGTTGTTGTAGCACACGGGCTCAGTAGTTGTGGCGCATGGGCTTAGTTGCTCCACGGCATGTGGGATCTTCCCAGACCAGGGCTCAATCCCATGTCCCCTGCATTGGCAGGCGGATTCTTAACCACTGCACCACCAGGGAAGCCCTGTTCCATCTTTATTAACACTTGATATCTATCGTTGAAGTCTTTCTAGTGGGTGTGGGGTTGTTTCTCATGGTGGTGTTAATTTGCGTTTTCCTGATTTGCCACACCTACTTTTGATCAGAAATATTATTACCCAACTTAGAAACCAACCTTATTTACCGTGATATTTCATAGTCACATGTCATAAAACCAACTCACCCTCGCCCCTGATATCAGAGAGCTTGTGCTGACATTTCCAATTTGTTTTAACAATAATTGCTACTACAATGAATCTGTGTAGTTAAGAATTATCCACATCGGCATTTGTCAAGTTAGTTTGCAAGCCCCTGGAAGAGTGAGGAATAAAAGCCGTCTAGCCACAGATGTGGGACTCCTGGGCCTAACAACACCATCATCTACTGTTAATTGGTATTAATTTTTTTTGAGAAATGCTATGTGCCAGGCATTTTGCATGTAGAAGTTCACTTACCACAACACCACTATGAGGTCCATGTTATTATCCTCAGCCTATTCCTAAGGAAGAGGAGGTTCGGAGAACCCAAGAAAGTTGGCTATGACCACACGCTGAATTTGAACCCAGTATACTTTTACTTGATCTAAAACAGATTTCTCCTCACTTCTTTCTAATTTTATACCAGAATGTAAGAAGATATGTTGGCCTAAAGTTAACAGTGTAAAATATTCTAGACTGGGAGTCGGGAGATTAGGTCTTACTCCTGGCTCTGTCACTAATCAATGGTCCCCTCTTGGGCCAGTCCCTCTGTGGACCACACTTCCTCATTATTAAAAATAAAAGGTTGGGTTAATAAATTTCCCAGCTCAAAACTCGCTATATACCAGGCACTATTCTAAGCATTTTACAAGTGTTAACTTATTTATATCTCAGAAAAGCCCTATGATATAGGTACTGTTGTTTTGCCCATTTTACAGATGAGTAAACTGAGGTACAGAGATTAAATAACTGTCACAAAACTAGAAAATGGTATAGCTATGGTTTATTTATTTATTTATTTATTTTGGCTCTACCGTGTGGCATGTGGGATCTTAGTTCCCTGACCAGGGATTGAAACCACGCCCCCTGCAGTGGAAGCTCCGGGTCTTAACCACTGGACCACCAGAGAAGTCCCAAGTTGTTTATTCATTTGTTTGTTTGCCGGTATAGCTATGATTTCAACCCAGGCTGTCTGGCTCCAGAGGACATGATCTTACTCAGCTAGGCAACATTTATGGAAAGCTTAATTTTATTTTATTTTTATTTTATTTTTTAAGGAAAGCTTAATTTTAACAACAACTTTATGACATCATTAGCAGCATTTTTCTCTCCCCATCCTCACCCTCCCTCCTACTCTTTGAATGAAGACACTGAGGCTTTAAAAATTTATGTCCCTTGGAACTTCCCTGGTGGCACAGTGATTAAGAATCTGCCTGCCAATTCAGGGGACATGGGTTCGAGCCCTGGTCCGGGAAGATCCCACATGCCACATGCAACTAAGCCCGTGCGCCACAACTACTGAGCCTGCACTCTAGAGCCTGCGAGCCACAACTACTGAAGCCCATGCGCCTAGAGCCCGTGCTCCACAACAAGAGAAGCCACTGCAATGAGAAGCCCACACATAGCAATGAAGAGTAGCCCCCGCTCGCCACCACTAGAGAAAGCCTGCGCACAGCAACGAAGACCCAACACAGCCAAAAATAAATAAATAAATAAATTTATATTTAAAAAAATTAATCAAGTCCCAAGTCTCACAGCCAGTCAGTGGCAGAGCCAGAATGGGAAGCCCAGGCAGCTTGTCATCAAAGTCTGGGGTGAAGTGTCCCCAGGAGTCAGAGAGCTAGAGAGTGCGAGAGACCACAGCTCTGCTCACCCCTGGGAATCTTGCCAAAGGCCCACATGGAAACACCTACAGTGACCTGACATGGCCACACCTTCCACTCCAAACTCCATCCTGGCTGGTTTGCCCGTCTTTCTCTTCCTCCCCTCTTACCAAAACAGTTGCCTGGAAATTAGAAATTAGATCTGCGAATGCCCAAGGGAACCTGCCCTGGGGCATGGGTGGGGCGGGGGACCTCCCAGAACAAACACTGCTGCAGGCTCTTGGGGTCTCCCCAGCAGGTCCTCACTGTGATGTGACCTGGTCTCCCACTCTCCAGACCCAATGTTGAATTCATTTCCTGGGACTCACAGGAGAAAAGGGAGCTTAAGCAGCCTGAATACTATAGTTCTGCTGCCTTGAAAGTCTGGCTTTGTTTCTACTTTTTCTAGGTAAGTAATTTTTTTTTAATAGCAAATATACACATGATAAAAACTCAACACAAAAAGCATATTATATCTAGTGAATATGATTCTTCATTTTAACCCTGCGCCTATCCCCAAACCTTAAGCCAACCTTTCTTGTCCTTCCAGCCAAAGATATTCTGGCATGTATAACCATAGAGGTATATATTTTTAACCACACATACCATACACTATTCTGTGTCTTCCTTTTTATTTTCATTTCTAATGCTCAGTATAGCTTGGAAATTATTCCTTGTCAATACCTAAAGCACTCTCTTGCTTTTTTAAAGGAGCTGCGTGGATTCCTATTGTAGGGCTGAGTCATAATTTATCTATCCAGTCCCCTGTGAGAGCGTTTAGGTTGCTTCGAATCGGAAGCTCCGACAAGCCAGCACGGTGAATCTGCTTGTTTTTTTGTTGCAATGCCAGGTAGGCCCCTCTGAGATCTTTAATGTCACCTGTAGGGGGAGGGAGGGCAGGAGGGGAGTTGATGGCAAGCCCTCTCCCAGCCAGCAAGGCATACATTACTGCTGGAGTTTCCTCCTTGGGGCTGTAGTCAGAAGAGAATTCATACAGCTACAGCGGGGTACAGCTCAGAAAAAGCATCCAGACGGCAGCTCAACTGATCACTGAAATCTGGCAGCAACAGCAGCAGCGGTAATGAAAACACACCACAACTTTTCCCAAATATGTCTGGCCAGTATGCCACTGCCATCCTTTCCATCACGACCTTCAGTCCCGGGGACTGGGCTGATTCTGTGACTTGTGCAGCTGGAGGCACTGCTTATAATCCAGGGACCAAGAGATAGAGAACGAATAGGATGGGGTTCTTTGAAGGTTACCTACCCGCGGCAGTTCCTCCTGTGAAAAGACCTGATTCAACTCAGTTCCCCTATTCTCTTTGCTGAAATCAGAGCTTTTGGTAAGGCTAGTGGTTCCTCCTAGAAAAGCTGACAGCTGAATGTCTGCTTCTGCCCAGCTTTGTCTGAAGATGCCTCACTCGACTGACTGCCAGCCCTGGGTGAGCCCCTCCATGATTTTCCTCCCAAAGGGAGACACCAACACTGAGAAACCACACCCCCACTGCAGCCCCAAAATACATTCAGCCAGGACAGAGGAGAAACCTCCTTAATAAGGTGTCCACTGTTAACAACAAAAATTAGTTAAAAGTGACAAACATAAAGCCATTGATTTCCCCCACCAACATTTTATCGTGTTTATTCCAAACAAAAAGAGGCATTGAAAGAATTATGCAGTGAACACCCATCTAGCTACCGCTTAGATTCTGCAATGAACATTTTGCTGGATTTTCTTTCCTTATGATACATCCTTCAATCTCTCCAAGCCACTGATGTCTGAACCTTTTTAAAAACCTGGCTTAAATATTCAACTCATTTGCTTTTAAAACTTCAGAACTGGAAACATAACGCCTTGTTTAGTGAACACAGAATAATTTAGATCCATTCCAAATTAGGCTAGTAGGGAGGAAAGAGTGAAAGAAGGTTAGAGGAGAATGGAGAGGGAGAATGTGGCCAGGGAAGGCAAAGAGAGGGTGAGAGATGAGAAGGGGCCGCAGAGGGAGGGTGTGAAGACGCAGGGTGTCTTGGGGTTTGCAAGTGAGTGTGGATGAGGTCAAGAGCTGGGGTGTAGGGGTTTTATACCCAGGCAGAAGCTGCTATGCGGTGAGGATAATGCTGAGGCCCAGAGCAGCTCCCCACGCTGAGCATACCTGTCGACCTCCCCCTGCCATGGTCAGGACAGCCACAGGCAGCTGCCCCAGCACTCCGCATGGAGTCCTGGCCATGGAGCTCAGACAGCGGTCAAATGGAAGAGATCTGGGATTTGAACCCCATCCGTGTTATTTACTCCTGACACACAAGACCTTGTACAGTTACTTAACCTCTCTGAGCGGCTATATTCTAATCCATAAAATGGGCATATTAAGAATATATACAGGGCTTCCCTGGTGGCACAGTGGTTAAGAATCTGCCTGCCAATGCAGGGGACACGGGTTCAAGCCCTGGTCCAGGAAGATCCCACATGCCACGGAGCAACTAAGCCTGTGTGCCACAACTACTGAGCCTGCACTTTAGAGCCCGCGAGCCACAACTACTGAAGCCCATGTGCCTAGAGCCTGTGCTCCGCAATAAGAGAAGCCACCGCAATAAGAAGCCCACGCACCGCAACAAAGAGTAGCCCCCACTCGCCACAACTAGAGAAGGCCTGCGTGCAGCAATGAAGACCCAATGCAGCCAGAAACAAAATAAATAAATAAGAAGGGGGAAAAAAAAGAATATATACCTCATGGGGTATATGTGTGTGTGTGTGTGTGTGTGTTCGTGTGTGTGTATATATATGTTGGGTAGGTAAACAGATGAATGCATATATGGAATAATGGTTAATGTGCTGCATGCCAGATGTCTGCCAGGCATTGGGAGAAATGGCTTACACACTTCATCTTATCCCATCCTTATATGAGCCCTAGGAGGTGGACTTTATTATTGGCCTCATTTTAGAAATGTGGAAACTGAAACCCAGATTGGTGAAGTCACTTCTTCAGGTGGCCCAGCCGGTAATGGTGGAGCCAGTCCAGGCCCCCCTGCCTGCAGAGCCCCCATGCTGTGCTGCCCTCAGCACCATGCCTGGTACAGACCTTATAACACGTGACTAAACAGGCCTGCCACAGAGGGTTCTTGCGAAGTCAAGGTGAGACAACCCATGTGAAAGTGCGAAAACTACCACATCCTTTAAAATGTTTGTTGAATGACTGAATGAATGTTGGTGAGCTCATCAAATACTTGTCATATTCTTCAGGGGCTTTCTCCAATCATTAACTCTATGGACGCTTCCCTGTGATGGGGATAACCATGACGAAAAATCTCCCTAATCCCGCACTATACAAATGTCAGGTTTAACAAACAAATTAAAAGGGAGTTGATCTTCTTTGTGTTCTGACCTCACTGATATAACAGCAACATCAAACCTATTATATTTTTTGCCTGTGATCAAACGATAGGGCAGCAGATTACAAATGCCAGGGTCTAGGGCAAGCCCCTCCTTCTCCTGCCTGCTCCAACCTGGCATTGGACTTCTCCAGTATGCCAAGGGCAACCCAAAACCCAGGACAGCCCCAGAGAGCAGAGCCGAGAGCCTCTTCACCCTGTGTGACTTTGGTAAGGCCCCTCCATGGACTGGTTGCAGTGGGATGCTTTGCGTAGTTGTTTTTCCACTTTTTGTGATTGACTTCCCTTTCAAAACTCGTAAAATAATAACCCTATGCATTTATCCCTAACTGTAATAAAGATACATAGAATAAAGCAAGGTCATCTATGGAAAAGTACTTTGAAAGTTTCTTTACAATTTTTATTCAAATGCAGGACTTAAAAAATCAGCTCAACAGCCAAAAAATGGAAGCATCCGAATCACCTATCAGTGGCTGAATGGATAATGTAGTCTATACATACAATGAAATATTATTCAACCTTAAAAAGAAAGGATAGTTTGACACATGCTACAACATAGGTGGACCTTGAGGACCTTACGTTAAGTGAAACAGTCACAAAAGGACAAATACTGTATAATCCCACTTATATGAGGCATCTAGAGTAGTCAAATTCATAAAGTCAGAAAGTAAGATGGTGGTTGCCAGGGGCTGGAGGGAAAGGGGAGTCATTGTTTAATAGGTATAGAGTTTCACTTTAGGACGATGAAAAAGTTCTGGAGACGGATGGTGGTGATGGTTGCACTGAACTGTACACTTTGAGATGGTTAAGATGGTAAATTTTATGTTATGCGTACTTTACCACAATTAAAAAGAATAAATAATAATCAGTTCATTTGCGTTATGGGGGTGGTTTTGTCTCATTTCTACCTTAGCCAGTTAAGAAGACATTATATTTTTCACTTTTAGTAAGATACAGGGACAGGAGCGAGGAAAGAGGCCGAGACAAGGACGAGGTACAGGACTTAAACCCGGAAGTTAGGGCTCTTAGACGCAGCTGTGGTCCAAAGGTGACTGCAACTGTTTCCCTGACTGTCCTTCCCTGGAGTGGGGACCCGGTAGTTTTCAGGACTGAGTGAATGATGCCTAATTGAGGAGTGTTAGGAGAGAAGAGATTTGGAATGACAGGAGGTTCCTGGGAGGGTTTGGGACCACAGTACTGTCCTCTACAAAAAGAGGGGCCTTGGAGCCTGTCTTGGCTCCTTCTAGCTCCCATGTAGCGTCGGCGCCAAAAAAGAAAGAGCTCAACTCATAGATCTCTGCTTTTAGACAAGACCACAGTAAGCCAATTCATCAATTTTAAGGGATATGTGATGTTTGGAGAGAGTCAGAGCAGAAAATTCCAAGTTAAGTGTTTTCAATTCACCTCTGTAGTTGTAAACACAGTGTGTTACCATTCCTCCTTTTCGGGGGGAGGGGGGTGAAGATTTAAAATATCATCTAGTGTCTACAGTCTAATTTTTGTATCATGGAACACTACATCTCTTTCCAGCTTTTAATTTCCAGGACAAACTAATACTTTTTTTTTTTTAAAGGCCAAGTCTTTTAGTGTGTCATTGTAACTGGTTGTAATTTCCATTTCTATGTGTTCAGGATTGATATAAAGGAGTAAAATCTTTTCCATGCCGTTCATTACTTATTTCTCAAAGGTGAGATTTAACTAACGTTACAGCAACATTTCCGCAAGTTATGTCCCACATGCTGATTTCCCTTTACACATTGACACTGATTGACCAAACCGAAGCTAACAGATGTCCTCTTTGCTGACTGTTGAACGTTTCCATATGCAGCAGGAAAGAGGGGGATTATTGTAGTCAGGTTCTAGTCCAGCTCTACCCCTTCATAGCTGCACGGCCTTGTGCCTCCATCGTTATAAAATGGGGATAAATTAATACTGCTTTGGAATTGCAGAGAGGAAAAAATGAGATGATATTTACATATATATTTAATTGAAGTATAGTAGATTTACAATGTCGTCTTAGTTTCAAGTGTACGGCAAAGTGATTCAAATATATATATATATATATTCTTTTTTAGATTCTTTCCCTTATAGGTTATTACAAAATATTGAGTATAGTTCCCTGTATTACACAGTAGGTCCTTGCTGTTTATCTATTTTGTATATAGTAGTGTGTATGTAATAGGGAAGAATCTTTTGTACTCTATTACAAGTTAATCGCTAAAGGTATGTTGCCTATAAGCTTAATTTGTACATAATGGTCCACTTCTGAGAACCCTGCCTCCCAGGTAATGAACATTAAGCAAAAATACCTTTGTTTAGCACACAGGAAACATCCTGACCAGGCCCACCTGTGAAGGGCTGCAGGGAAGAAGAAATTAAAACATCCCCTCTGGAGGCAGATGGGAACCAGGAAGTGTTTGACTTTCCTCCCTCCTCTTTTAGTATAAAAGGAGCCTGAACTCTAACTCAGGCAAGGTGGTTCTTTGGGTGCACGAGCCCACCATCTTCGGTTTGCTGGCTTTCCAAATAAAGTCACTATTCCTTGCCTCAACAACTCATCTCTCGATTTTTGGCCTGTCCTGCGGAGAGCAGTACAAGCTTAGACTCGGTAACATATATGTGTTAATCCCAGACTCCTAATTTATCCCTCCCCCGAGATGACAGCTCTAAATGTTAGCTCCTGCCTCTTCCTCTTAGTCCTCTCATTCTTGCTTATTCTCTGTGAAATGAGAATCTCTTCACCTTTTGTTTTTTTCCTTTTCTTTTCCTCCTTTGCTCCTCCTTCTTTCTCTTTCTCCTTCCTCTTATCAAGGGAAACATTACGGAAGCCACAAGAAATACAGCACACTGTTCCCTCTCCCCTGATGACAAGGCACGCCCTTCAGATTTTACTGGGCTGCCTTCCCAGATTTCTGGCCTCAAGCTAGCGATTAGCAACCGGTGATCTCAGTTGGTGCCCTGCAATCTAGATACAGGCCACTGTTACCAGCGTCTCAGTCTTTATTCTCTAGTTTAATAAAATTTGCCGATTTCCCACCATCTAGTTTAAGTGCATTCCAGCACATCTGAGGATTTCCTTTCATTGAGGAATTGTGCAGAAAAGTCCCCTTCCACTAGCTGGGAGAACTTGGCTCACTTCTTTTTTCTTTTTTTTTTTTGTTAATATCTTTATTGGAGTATAATTGCTTTACAACGTTGTTAGTTTCTGCTGTACAACTAAGTGAATCAGCTCTTTGTGTACGTATATCCCCATATGCCCTCACTCCCTCCCACCCTCCCTATCCCACAAAGCATCTAAGTCATCACAAAGCACCATTTGCTCATTACTTTTCAATGAATTTGGTCCTCCTCACTCTCTTGTTAACAGGTCTTATTTGCACCTCTGCCTCCAATTCCGTGTTTTGTACTTCACTCAGCATCAAAGTAATTTCTTCTGTGAATTTCAGAAACAAAAACAGATCCTTTGTTCAAAATTTCCTTCATTCTCTTCCTCAGGCTCCCTCCCCCACCCCCCTCCCGGCTTTGTTTGTACTTTGTATCGAATAGTGGCTGTACCTTCCGGAACAGTCCTGAGCTGTCTTATGCTATACAATGCAGAGAATGCATTTTCTCATAATCTGGAGTTGCTGGTGGAGCAAAAAGAAACAAACAAAAGCTGCATTTCAGGAACTTCGTTTAGTGAAATACACTTCCTTTTTGTAGTTTGCCAGTGAATTTCCTCAGCCTCCGATAATATTTTGAAAGTAAATGGCTATGGGAAGGGGGGGAGCTGTTAGTCAGTGAAAGGAATCAATATACTAAATCAAGTGCCAGTTTCAAATGATGTTATCATTCATTCATGAAACTGTAAAAAAGAGATAAATTCACTGGTGGATGCAATTTATTACCCTAACTACTCTGTTGCCTGTCTCTCATATAGAGGAGAATAAAGAAAACAAAAAAAACCTGATGATAAAGGGATTGCTGTAGATTACAAACACCTCACAAACTATATTAAAACAAACCTAATCTCTTAGAAATGCTCAAAATGGACCCTATATTACAAGGGTTTTTTTTTTTTGTCATAATTAAAACTTTGAGATTATATGTTTCCCTGCTTGTTGTTGAGGGGTCTTTAAATTAATTCAGCTATTAAGATTACAGGATATGTAGGCATTAAAAAGGTATTTTACATTTCTCCATACAGAGTTTCATCAAAGAATTTCATCAGTTATCTTGTTTTTCTCATTGGCAGATTAGCAAACTATGGTATAAAAGATATGTGATACATCTTAAAACATACAAGTCAGCGTTAAAGTAATACCCAGAGTGACTGATTTTAACTTCTACTCCCAGGGTCTTTGAGCACCAAATTACATTATTTTCTTTCTTTTTTTAAAAAATAATTAATTTATTTATTTACTTTTGGCTGTGTTGGGTCTTCATTGCTGTGCACGGGCTTTCTCTAGTTGTGGTGAGAGGGCGCTACTCTTCGTTGCAGTGTGCGGGCTTCTCACTGCGGTGGCTTCTCTTGTTGCGGTGCACGGGCTTCAGTAGTTGTGGCACGTGGGGTCAGTAGTTGTGGCTCACTGGCTCTAGAGTGCAGGCTCAGTAGTTGTGGTGCACAGGCTTAGTTTTCCTGTGGCATGTGGGATCTTCCCGGACTAGGGCTCGAACCCATGTCCCCTGCACTGTCAGGCAGATTCTTAATCACTGTGCCACCAGGGAAGTCCAAATTACATTATTTTCTGTTCAACAGGTGTTTTTGAGCCCCCATTATGTGCCCCAATTGTGCTACACGCTGTAGAAGAATGCAAAGAAATAGAAAACAATCCCTTCCCTTGAAGAGCTTTCCACATTCAGGAAGACGAGACACCTGTGAAATCCCTTGAAAACAACTCAAGACATCTCTATGAAAAATGAGATTAAATTCACACCATGCCCTTTCAAAATGTTGGCAAAAATCCATGGACATGTTGAGAAAATTCAAGATGGTACAAAAGAGTACAGTGAAAAGTAATTCTCTCTCCTACCCCTTACCCAACTGATTTTCCAAAGGCAACCTCTGTTTTGAGTTCCTTGTACAGCCTTCCAGTGACAGTATAAACATGTTCAAGCATGCATAAGTTTATATATAATCATATACATCTATTTATTTACACAAATTCTATGCACTTTTTAAAAGAAGGCTAATCTAGAACACCTAGCCATTGTTTAGCAGTCTCAGGAAATGATCACGTAGTGGGCACCCAAATATTTCAATGACTAAGTGAATGAACAATTCCTCTTTGTTAGGACGTTTTGATTTCTTGCTATTTTAAATTAATCTGTGTGAAACATTTTTGTGATTCAACCCTTCTTTAGGTAGATATTCCCACAAGAGGAATTTCTAGGTTAAAGCTTTTAGGTATTGCCAGATTGCTTTCCAATAGGCTATCTACTCCCATCAGCACCATCATGGGTAGTTTCATTTTTCCTATATTTGCCAATTTGATTGATGTAAGTGTGACCTCATTGTTGCTTCTGTTTGCATTTCTTTGAATTAGTGGGGTTGGGCATTTTTTTGCAAATGTTTGCCAGCCATTTATATAACCTGTTTTTGAGAGTTACCTGGTGGAAGACTCCTTTGCACATATATCTATTGGGGTTTTTCTTACTGAATGTTAAGACCTCTTTAAATACTAAGACTGGGCTTCCCTGGTGGGGCAGTGGTTAAGAATCTGCCTGCCAATACAGGGGACATGGGTTCAAGCCCTGGTCTGGGAAGATCCCACATGCCGTGGAGCAACTAAGCCCGTGCGCCGCAACTACTGAGCCTGCGCTCTAGAGCCCGTGAGCCACAACTACTGAGCCCACATGCCACAACTACTGAAGCCCGTGTGCCTAGAGCCCATGCTCCGCAATAAGAGAAGCCACCACAATGAGAAGCCCGTGCACCGCAACGAAGAGTAGCCCCCGCTTGTCGCAACTAGAGAAAGCCCGTGCGCAGCAACCAAGACCCAAAGCAGCCAAAAATAAATTAATTAAAAAAAATTAACCATAAATACTAAGACTATTAATCCTGTTCCATGTCATTAATAAATAGGTCCCCTCATCTAGTGTTTACCTTTTGAGTGTTGATTTAATTAGCTTATTTTTGCCCTAGAAGATGTACATTTTTATTTGTTCAGTTCTCTCCGCCGAGTCATCCATAATTCATTTCATTGCCTTTGAGACTAGAATAACCCACTTATTGCATCTTTTCAAGAACTGCGTAGAGGTGGAAGGAAAGTCCATCTTATGCTTATAGCCTGTCAACAGGGGAATATTCTAAGCATTTATTTGTAGAGGTAAGTTTAGAATTCATACCATCTTTGGATCTCAGGTATGTGGACTTAAGAAAACATCTTAGACATCCTTCTGTTAAGGACTTTGCCTTATTGGTGCAACTTCCAAGTGGGAAGCAGATCATTTGGAGTTGTCAAATGCCATTATCTTTCTCCTCTCTTTCTCTACTACGCAGAGTGGAAAATTACTAAAGATAAAGATTTGGTTTCTAGCCTCTCAATTAGTTCATCTCAAGTACTTCTTTCAAACTTACCCTGTTCTCTTGGCTACAACTAAAAATGAATCTGATCGTATCAGTCAGGGTTCTTGAGAAATAGAACCAACAGGGTACACACACACACACACACACACACACACACACAATCTCTATCTCTCTGTGTCTCTCTCTCTGTCTCTCTCTCACATTAAAGCAATACTGGCAGTGAAGCACAGAGAGAGAGATTTATTTTAAGGATTTGGCTCACACGGTTGTGGGTGTTGGCAAGTCTGAAGTCCAAAGGGCAAGCTGGAAACTCTGGCAGGATTTCCACTTTACCGTCTTGAGGCAGAATTCCTTCTTTTCCGGGAAAACTTAGATTTTGCTTTTAAGAGACTCAACTGATTTGATGAAGCATTATCAAGGGTAACCTTCTTTACCTAAAGTCAACTGATTATAAATGTTAAGCACATCTACACAGTATCTTCACAGCGACATCTAGACGAGTGTTTGACTGGACAACTGGGTACCATAACCTGGGCAAGTTGACACATGAAATTAAACTTCACACTGATCTTCCCACAGGATTGACTTTCTTTCTTTATATCACACACCTAGTCTTCTTTTCCTTTAAAGGGCCCTCTCAGCCCATGCTTTCATGACCCTGAAAGCTTGTCTGTGAGTATGCAGTCCACTAGCTTTTATTAAATACATTGTAAGAATCTGTTAGTACTCACTTGTGAGCACAATCACTGCCAGAATGTTTCTATGGTTGGTTCACTGGCTATGCAAATGTACTGCTCTGAAAGTAGAATTTCAGTGAATTCCATTCTAGGAATTAGGAATACATCATGTATAGCTTTGACAATACAGTTATTGGAGAGTTTCAGATCTAATAGCACATGTGATAAGAGGAATTGTTGAGTGTGCAGTTATGTACCCCTCGTCTGGGGTTGGTGTGGAGGCTTGGGCTAAAAACATTAGCTCTGCCCCTTATTAGTCTTGGGAAAACAAGGCAGGGCCTGGGAAAGGGAGACTGGAGTCATTAGTTAGCCAGGGTGCCACTAAATCAGGAGAATATGGAGCTAGATGTGAAAACCTGCAACTGCTCAGGTACTGGGAGGGTGATGGGTGGGAGCTATGCCATCCTAGCAATGGGGATGGAGCCATGTGGGTAGCTGCTGCTAAGCTGGTAATGAAGCCTAGCTTATGTATTAATACAAGGATTGGAGTTGGGTGAGAAAAAAGGACTTTCCAACACCAGCACTGATGGAGACAGTCCTGCATCCAGGCTCTCATCGAGACAGAAGAAGTAAAGTTGGACCTGCTTCCCTCTCAGCCTATTGAATAGGACAGGTCCCCTCCTTCGTCTCCTGGAGACTCAGGAAGTAAGTGCAGTAACAATCACCCTTCCTAAGAAATGCAGAATCTGAGGTCCAGAGAGGGTGAATCTCTCACACAAGGCCATTTACCATAACCACATTCACATGTGTTATGAGTTGTGTTCCCCCCAAATTCATATGTTGAAATCCTAACCCCCAGTACCTCAGAACGTGACCATATTTGGAAATAGGTCCTTGCAGGTATAATTAAAGATGATGACATACTGGACTAGGGTGGGCCACTAATCCAATATGACTGGTGTCCTTAAGAAAGGGGGAAACTTGGACACAGACATTGCACACAAGGAGAAGCCATGTGAAGATGATAGCAGAGAGCAGGGTGATGAAAAAACACCAGAGAAACACCAAAGATCACCAGCAATCACCAGAAGCTAGAATAGAGGCTAGAACAGATTCTTCCTCACAATCCTCAGAAGGAACCAACCCTACTGACATCTTATCTCAAGCTTCTAACCTGCAGAATTGTGAGAATAAATTTCCATTGTTAAGCCACCCACTTGGTGGTACTTTGTTACAGCAGCTCTAGGAAGTGAACAACATGTAAGCATATATTACTCCTTTTTTTGTTTTTAATGAAGGGAAAGGTCTAGGCAATTGATTCAATTTCTCATTTTAAGTGAGAATATTTTTTGCTGAGCAAATTGAAACAGAAGCTCTTATAATAGAACAAAGATAATGGCATGAAAACTCAGACACTAAGTGTGTACTTATGCTATAGAGAAACCAACAGCTTTCTCAATGAGATAATCTGAAGGGGTATCTTCTTTTTTACATGAAGGTATTGAGAATGCCCACGGAAACTTTGAGAATCGCTGACTTCAAATCACAATCTCGGATTGTACAGGAGTTTCAGAGACCTACTATGTAAGGGAAGCAAGAACCAACATTCAAGTTTCTCTACAATCCATCATCAAACTAAACTATATATTTTTATCTTTATTTTCATGATCACTTGCTCAGTAAGAGCTATTTTGAAAGGCACATTGCAATTTCATCTGAATGAGCTGGAGAGGTTATTTTAATTAAGTTTTTAAAAAATTTACTGGAATTTGTAAAGATTGAAAGAATAACCATCTTTCTGTATTTTTAGCAGCAACAGCCGTTGCTCAGGAAGACCTCTGGCTACACAGACATTTTATTTATTATTATTATATATATTTGTTTTGCGGTACGCGGGCCTCTCACTGTTGTGGCCTCTCCCGTTGCGGAGCACAGGCTCCGGACGCGCAGGCTCAGCGGCCATGGCTCACGGGCCCAGCCGCTCCGTGGCATGTGGGATCTTCCCGGACTGGGGCACGAACCCCTGTCCCCTGCATCGGCAGGCGGACTCTCAACCACTGCGCCACCAGGGAAGCCCTACACAGACATTTAAAAAATTTGTCACTCCACAGAATAATATGAAAGACAGCTAACTAAGGGGAAGAGTTTCTTGGTGAAATCTAATACGAGAAAGTTTAAAGTATCAAAGTAAAGATTACAGTCCTGTTTGGGAGATTTTTTTGTTTTTGAAACAGCAAATGGTCAATCATAAATAGTCAATCACAAGTATAAAAATGCTTAAACCAAAGGCAATTTGAACCATTCAAGGCTACCGTGGAAATTTTAGCCTACTCTGTGGTCCTTTAATATCCAAGAAAGGAATTCTGTTGACTGGTTTGAACACTGTTTAAGTACCAGAAACAGGAAGTCACTTCAATTTGCTTATTTAATTTTTCATCTTAAAGTTAAGTAACATTCCTGACGATCTTATATGAAGAGAAAAAGGAAAAATATTCGTAGAGAATTTCAAGCTAAAGCATACCTTTTAAAATTATTATCCAATTAAAGTACATGCTGCTTTAATGCATTTTTCATAAAAATAAATTCCATTACAACAATTTTCTTCATGTAATAATTGCATTTCAAGGTCAAGATAATCTTAATTGTCAATAAAGATGATTGCTAACATTAAAATACTTAGATAATTTAAAAATTAACTGAATTTATTTATATTACATGCCTGAAAAGGAACGACCATCAAATAACATGTTAGGGGTTTCAAAAGCATCCAAATTCCCCAGAAAATTATGAAGCTGAAAAAACACAGGGAAATTATGGTAGCAGGCAGCATAATCAGAGGACTAACCAGGTTTCTTACCTCTCATCCTAGTACTGCACCCAAACAGGAGTCAGCCTAAGAAGCGACTAAAACAGTGATGTCTTAAGATTTCCCTGTGTTGAGAGTCCCCAAGACCATACCTGGGTTCAATAATTTGTTAGGAGGACTCATAGACCTCAGCATATGGTTGTATTCCGGGCTACAACGTATTACAGCAAAAGGGTACAAAACAAAAGCAAAGGGAAAGGCTCTCAGCTTGGCTCAGGCCCAGCGTCACAAATAGCTCCTCTGTCACTTCTACCCTGGTTTTGATTTGTTTTGTTTTGACTTCACCCTCTTGTGTTGACTCTGCTCCATCTCTCTCAAGGCTCAATTGCAGAAACATCACCCTCTGTTCCACCTTCCACTTCTCATTTTTCCTCCCTTTCCTCCTATAATAATAATAGCCAAGTCTCATAGCACTTAAGACACACCAGGCTGTTCTAAGGGTTTTGTATTCTTACTCAGTTAATCCTCATACCAACCCAATAAGGTAGGTATTATTACCTCCATATTAAACAAGAGAAAATGGAGGCAAAGAAGGTTAGCAGCTTCTCAAGGTCTTAAAACTAGTAAGCAGCACAGCTTCAATTCAAAGCCCTGCAGTCTGGCTCCAGACCCAAGCTCTCAACTCTGTAAGACTGCCTCTCAGACTATCACACTCTGAGCTGCACATAGGCATGTGCCCATGGCCCAACACTGAGCTGGTAACAGACCTTCCAGACACAGTGAAAAACAGGAAAACTAACAGGTTTGAATAGCTGCTATATCAACATATTAACTTTAAAATGTATGGCTTTTCAAAAGCATGGTGTAGGGGGACTGACGGCAGCCCTGCTGCTTCCTACAGGTAGGAGCATCTACCTTCTACTTTTGCTTACCCAGGTACTCACAGCTCAGGGTAAGTCTCCTTCTCTAAAAATCTCCCCAGGCAATTCCCACCCACTCTGATCTTTCCATCTCTGGACCTCACAGAACCATTCTTATTTTGCCCCCCCCATTTAGATCCTTAATCGTATTCTGCTTTGCATTAGCCACAATCATTTCATAAATGCCCGTCTTGCCACCTGACTTAGATGACAGGTTCTCAAGGGCAAGGTTCTTAGCGCTTATTTGTGTTGTATCCTCAATGTTCCAGCACAGATAGGGGCTGCCATGGTGGCCTGGAAAGGAAAGCAGCAGGAGCTGAGAGGCCGTGGGACACCAAGGTGAAAGGCTAGAACACCTGCCCTCAAAGTGCGCTGAGTCTAGCTGGGAGGATGAGCATGAGAGCATACTCTAAAGTTGTAAGCTACCTAAACCTGCTCTGCTTAGAACTCAAGAAAGGGATTTAATGGAAGAGTATGAGGGAGCACACATGATAAAAAGGAAGTCTCAAGGGCCAGATTCCAAAAAGACAAGAGCTAGGAGGCTCTGGGAGTGTGCTGAACCCCCTCCTGAGAACATTATTTCTCGAATGAATCAGTTACAACTCTTCTCAGTCTTTTGATTTTCTGCTCAAGAGTCAATTGACAGGGAGTTCCACTTTCACCATATATATGTATGGTATATACATATATACATATACACACACACACACACACACACATATATATATATACCATATATATATATATCTCCTATTGGTTCTGTTTCTTTGGAGAACACCAAGTAATACAGTGATTATAGTAAAACAAGAAGAAAGGACTAAAATTAATGAATGAAGTTTCCAGTGTCAGAGCTACATAAACTTAAGGTAACTAGAAAGAAGAAAATAAAAATGATTAGAGTAGTAATAAATGAAATAGGAGACAAACAACAGAAAAAATTAACAAAAAGGCAAACTTGGATCCTTGAAAAGCTCAACACAGTTGATAAACCCTTTGTTAGACTGCTCCAGAAAAAGAGTAAAAATATAAATCAAAGACATGTCATCGGTACAGGTCCTACAGATAGTAAAAGCATAATAATATTCAACTGAACAAAGGGGAGAGCAGGGGAGGGGTGAATAATGCGTGGCTAAGTTTGATTCATGTGCTGGTAGAGGGTGAAGATTTATGATGGTTTCTCTAGACAGTCTCCAATGAGGCAGGAAAGTTTCCCCAAAGCAAAATCAGGTGAAGGGTTGCTTAAATGGTCTAAAGAACAAAAACCAACGGCCAACATGCCAGCCAACAATGACAATATACTGAAATAAAGTGAGAATAGAGGTATGTACAAAGAGCGTATGTCTGAGAACTGTGTTCTTTTCCTCTTGAGCTGGAGGGTAGGGAACAAAGCTGGCCTTGTGCTGGAGCTGGTAGTCTCTGTTTTAAAGGTGAATGTGGAGGAGGAACTGACACAGGTACTTTGGGCCATAACCACAAAGCATATTATTTCACCGATCCTTTCATTTACCAATGTATAGCACACTCGCTTATAAAGGGAGCAAGGACAGAAAACAAACTTCTAGGGTGAAAAAAAATCAACACGAGAGAGTTGCGAAGAATTATATTAATTGATAGAGATACATACAATTTGACCACGTTCTTCTGATATTAGGGGTATTTTGGAACCCTGGTTGACAAACTTTGAAAAACTTTGAAAAACTTTGAAAAAACGTTGGGCATTTTAAGTAAGGCAGACAAGCAAAAAGCAGACCTCCTCCAAATCACCTCCTCCAAATCCTCCAAATCACCACCACTGATTTTAACTGCTTCTGTAAAAGAAAATTACTAAAATAAGTAGCAAGAAGAATGGCCTTTAGATTCTGAGAAGCTGGGAGCTAACAGGAACCTTAAAATTCACCAAATTCATTCATTAAGCAGACAGGGGTAAAATGTTAATAATAAAAGACTACTGTACCTTCTCCACTTGACTAAGTGGTCACTGAAAAGCCAGGATTATTAAATGGCTAATTAACTGGACAGATCAGAGGAAGATCTCATCCATAACAGTCAAAAATTCTTCTGCTGGTTTTAGACAACTTCTAATATCCCTTCCTATTTAGGGCACTATATGGAAAGGGAAGCAATCCTATTACATAATTTCTCAGAAAAAGAAGCCATGTTTTCCTAAAGTGGGAAAAGGGCCTACCAAAGAGAAAAACAAAACAAGATGGAATCCCCCTGGATATAAAAGTTTACATAACAAAAATACAAATACTGTATGATTTGTATGTTACTGAAAATAGGCATATTCATAGAGACTGAAAGTGAAATAGTGTTTACGGTGGGTTGGGGAGGGAAAAATGGGGAATTATCATTTAATAGGTACAGAGTTTCAATTTGAGATGAAGAAAAAGTTCTGGAGATAAATAGCAATGATGGTTGTACAACATTGTGAATGTACTTAATGCCACTGAATTGTACATTTAAAATAGTTAAAATGGTGCATTTTATGTTATGTATATTTTATCACAATAAAAAAAAACTTAAAAAAATATAAGTAGCAAGAATAGCAGCTTTTGATGAGATAGTAATGAGATGTCACAAATAACTTACCTAATTACACAGGAAACAAATAAATTAATGTTACAAAAAATTTTTTAGGTAAACCCTTAATTACTATTCCACAATCCATACTTTAAGAACTTAATATATAGAACATAGTAAGTATAATTATTATACAAAAAATAATGACATTGTAAAAAACAAATGGAGAAGGTGTTAGCCTGTTCAAAGTTATGATTATTTCCTGCGTACAAGCCTACAATCTGGAAACAGATCAGACCTGAACTACGTCAGCGGAGTTTCACTTTGTAAAGGATATGGATTGAGAATGGGGATTACATCCTATTTCTGGGTCCTGGAGAGGCCAAGCAGTGGTCAAGGTCACTCTGCTAGCACAGACATGCTCCAAGGCCAGAACCTAGAAGCAGGATAGATCTCGGTATGTGTTAGCTGCCGTGGGGGTTGTGAAGGCCACCATCCCATCAATGTAGGAGCTTACAGATCAAGCTGGATTTGCTAATCCCTACTCAAAGAGCAGGATTGGAGGTGAACGATTGCTAATTATTATCCCATTTTGTGTACGGAGCTGTTTAAATGTGTTTTTTTCCTCTGTGATCTCATCTGACCATCACACTTAACTGTCCTGCAAAGAAAATGGGGCAGATATAATCATCCTTGTTTTAGGACTGAGGAAGTCGTGAGGGTGAGGTCCAGGAAGTCCAAGTCTTGAAGCTTTTAATGGCAGAGTTGAGGTCAGAACCAAAGCCTTTTGGTTACCAGGGTCCCTTTTCTCCAATTCTACCCTAATGGCAGGACTGGGATTAAGGTGAAGGCACTTGCCTCAGGCACAAAATTTAAGAAGCACCAAATCAAGACAAATACTATTTTAATGTAATATTTTAAAAAGTGAAAATTAATGCTAAAATATCCCTGATGAACAAAATATCAAACATTTATTTATTTTTAAAATTAATTTTTATTGGAGTATAGTTGCTTTACAATGTTGTGTTAGTTTCTGCTGTATGGCACAGTGAATCAGCTATACGTATACATATATCCCTTCCTTTTTGGATTTCCTTCCCATTTAGGTCACCACAGGGCACTGAGTGGAGTTCCCTGTGCTATACAGTAGGTCTTTATTAGTTATCTATTTTATGCATAGTAGTGTATATATGTCAATCCCAATCTCCCAATTCATCCCACCACCCCCTCTCCCCACTTGGTATCCATACATTTGTTCTCCACATCTCTGTCAACATCAAACATTTAAATCAAGACCGGGTGTTTGCTTGTTCTCTGACCCTGCGTTATTGTGTAATGGGAATAGCTGTTTCCCATCAGCCTGAGGTTTCCAGGTCCCCTAGGCCAGCTCATCCCCCTCTCATGGGTTTATGAGGGTTGACGATGGTGTGCAAACAGATGGGGCAATGTGGGGCTTTCTACAGAGTCATGGTTTTTGATTGTAGAGGAGTATCAGAACCTGGCTGGCATCGGAGAGCCAGGGAACAGCCAAGTCCAGGTTGGATCTCACAACTGAGGATGCCAAGGTCCCTGTGCTTTGCTTGCTGCTGTACCACCTCTGTCCACTCTCTCTCTTCCCAGTGCCTATACCTACTAAAGAGAAAACATGTCAAGGAATCTCTACTGCACCCTGAAAATAATAAGAGCCCAGGTAAAGTCCCAAGGAGTTCTCAGGATGGTGATACTTCTGGTTGTCTGGTCAGGGGTTATTGCATAACATGCCCATGCTCCAGGGAGTCTATCAGAGTGCCAGGGGCAAGATCTATTTTTGACCACCGACATACATGGTGTGTCCTACATTTAAGGAGCTCTAATAAGTGGAAAATTCTATTCACATAAGAAGTACATTAAATTGTGATGAGCTACTTTGGCTAAATCATGCAGAAGCCCATTCAGTATCAAGGTCTCCTAATCTATTCAATGGAATTTGATTTACAGTTGGTGGGTATCTTAATAGAGCAAATCTTCCATCAGCTGTTATTTGAGCATCTACAACTGTGCAGTGGTAAACAAAGTCTAAGTCAAGGTCTCTGCCCCAGTCAAGCCACGTGGAGGCTACTCAGGGAGATGTGATCCATATACCCAAATAGACAAATACTAACTTACGATAAGAGCCCACTGACTACTGAATAACATAGCCCTTAACTCATAGAAATTCCAGGGAGGGAAAGTAGTCACTTTGGAAGACAGAAAACAGAATAGTTTGCATGAACTGGTTCTGTCCAACGAGCACAGCCCACTGTGCTCACTGGAGATGTGGGCTGCACACATTGGAGGGTTGTGCAAAGGTTAGGGGCAGTCAGATGCAAGACAGGATCACAGGAGCGTGACACCATCCATCTGGCTGAGTAGTTGCTTTATGAAGCTGGCAAAGCACCAACCTGACGCTTGAAAGTGGCTAGGGGGAGATGACTGAGAAAGAAATGGCTGAATCTCTCAGAAGAAAGCAGAGACAGCACCATGTCAGGAAGGTCCAGGTCTGAAGAGTTCCAAAAGGTGAGGGGTCAGTGTGTGATACAGGAGGAAAGTCAAGGAGAGAAACACTTGAAATTGACAGCCATCTCTGTAGAGGAGGGAGTGTCGTGATGGCATGACTTCACAGGGGCTCTACCCATCGGTTTGTCTGATACTGAACTTGCCCTTGACTCTGCAGTCTTTGAGCCAACAGATAAAACATAATCACACTCCAATTCATCTTAGTGTGATCCTTATAATAAAATTTGGAGTATCTTTGGAAAGACACTGGGGAAACTAGTTACATTAATTGCTTTCAGAGAGGAGTGCTGGGTGGAATGGGAACAGAGGTGGGAGACTTTTCACTGTATACCCTTTGTACACTTTGAATTTTGAACCAGGTGTTAACTATTTAAAACCTTTTTAAAAATCAAAACATAAAATCCACGTGTGTTGAAAAAAATGAATGAAATAGGAAAAAAATGTTTCAGGAGTACCATCTTCACGGTATCCTCCATCAAAAAACAAGCAAACAAACAAATTTTTGAAATTTTTAAAGAAACAGCCTTATTGAGGTATAATTAACATACGATAAGCTGCATATATTTAAAGTGTACAATTCGATACGTTTCGATGTGCATTTACATCTGCGAAACTATCAGCTTAAAAAAGATAACGAACATATTCATTACCTTTGGAGGTTTCTGCATGCCCTTTGATGCCCCTGTTTTACATCCCTCCCCAACCTTTCTCCCATCTCCAGGCCACCAAAGCACTGATCTGCTTTCTATTAGTTTGCATTTTCTAGAATTTTATATAAATGGAATCATATAGTACGTACTCTTTTTTTTTGGCTTCTTGTACTCAAGCAGAAATATTATTGAGATCAACTCTGTTGCCTGTATCAACAGCGTATTCATTAAAAACTGTTGAGTAGTATTCTTTTTTCTTCTTTTGGCTGTGCTACGCGGCTTGTGGGATCTTTGTTCCCTGACCACGGATTGAACCCGGGCCCTTGGTAGTGAGAGTGTGGACTCCTAACCACTGGACTGCCAGGGAATTCCCGAGTAATATTCCATTTTATAGACACGCCACCTGGGTAAATATGCTAAGTATGTTTAACTGTAAAGAAACTGCTAAACTTTTCCAAAGTGGTTGTACCGTTTGGCATTTTTCACCAGCAAGGTATGACAGTTTCAGTTGCTCTATATCTTCACCACCTAGCAGAGTGTTTTTATTTTTATTTTTCTTCTTCCAGTTTAATTGAGATAGAACTGACATATAGTATTGTATAAGTTTAAGATATACAGCATAATGATTTGACTTTCATCCATCATAAGTGATTCTCACAATAAGTTTAGTGAACATCCATCATCTCATATAGGTACAAAATTAAAGAAATAGAAAAAAATTTTTTTCTCTTGTGATGAGAACTCTTAGGATTTACCCTTTTAACAACCTTCATGTATAACATACAGCTGTGTTCATTATATTTACCATGTTGTACATTACACCCCGCTGGCATAATCTTTTATTTTAATTAATTAATTTATTTATTAATTTATATTTTAATTTTTCCTGCATTGGGTCTTCATTGCTGCACACGGGCTTTCTCTAGTTGCGGCAAGCGGGGGCTACTCTTCACTGTGGTGCGCAGGTTTCTCATTGCGGTGGCTTCTATTGTTGCAGAGCAGGGGCTCTAGGCATGTGGGCTTCAGTAGTTGTGGCTCGTGGGCTCTAGAGCACAGGCTCAGTAGTTATGGTGTACGGGCTTAGCTGCTCCCCAGCATGTGAGATCTTCCCGGACTAGGGCTCGAACTCGTGTCCCCTGCATTGGCAGGTGGATTCTTAACCACTGCACCACCAGGGAAGTCCCCAGTCTTTTTTTTTCCCGGCACGCGGGCCTCTCACTGTTGTGGCCTCTCCCGTTGCGGAGCACAGACTCCGGACGCGCAGGCTCAGCGGCCATGGCTCACGGTTCCAGCCACTTCGCGGCATGTGGGATCTTACCGGACCGGGGCACGAACCCGTGTCCCCTGCATCGGCAGGCGGACTCTCAACCACTGCGCCACCAGGGAAGCCCCCCAGTCTTTTATTTATTTAGATATTTTAAAACATCTCTATTGGAGTATAAGTGCCTTACAATGTTGTGTTAGTTTCTGCTATATAACAAAGTGAATCAACTATAAGTATACATATATCCCCATATCCCCTCCCTCTTGTGCCTCCCTCCCACCCTCCCTATCCCATCCCTCAAGGTGGTCACAAAGCACCAAGCTGATCTCCCTGCGGCACAGTCTTTTAAACTTTCAAGTTCCTATTATGCACATAGTGGCGTCTCACTGTGGTTTCAATTTGGATTTCCTCAGTGACTAATGATACTGAGCATCTTTTTTTTTTTTTTTGGCCGAGCCGCATGGCTTGCAGGATCTTAGTTCCCCAACCAGGGATTAAACCCAGGTCCCCAGCAGTGAAAGCACCTAGTCCTAACCACTGGACCGCCAGGGAATTCCCCTGAGCATTTTTTCATGTGCTTATTTACCATCTGTATATCTTCCTCGGTGAACTCTTCATATATTTTGCCCATTTAAAAACTTGCATTGCTTATTATTATTGAATGTTGAGAGTTCTTTATATATTCTGGCTATAATTCCTACCTCAAATAAGTGATTTGCAAGTATTTTGTCCCAACCTGCGGCTTTTCATTTTCTTAACAGTTTTAAAGATGAGATGTTTCTAATTGTTATGAAGTCAAGTTATGGATTGTTTCTTTTATGGCTCATGCTCTCTTTCCCCAGGTACTCTGCCCTGGTAACTCCAGCCACCTTGCTCTCCCTGGACTCCCAGCCCATCTCCTCAGTTCAGGGAGATAGTGGGGCTCTGCCTGGGTTACCCCTCCCAGTACTAAGGCTTGGAGACATAGTTGTAATCCAGACAGTAAGCTGGGGCAATAGCAGTGCTCATCTCATTTACTTCCTGCACTCAAGAATCACAGTCCTGGGCTTCCCTGGTGGCGCAGTGGTTGAGAGTCCGCCTGCCGATGCAGGGGACGCGGGTTCATTCCCCGATCCGGGAAGATCCCACGGTCACGGGCTAGGCCCATGAGCCATGGCCGCTGAGCCTGCGCGTCCAGAGCCTGTGCTCCGCAACGGGAGAGGCCACAACAGTGAGAGGCCCGCGTACTGCAAAAAAAAAAAAAGATAACTAATAAGAACCTACTGTATAGCACAAGGAACTCTACTCAATACTCTGAAATGACCTATGTGGGAATAGAATCTAAAAAGGAGTGGATATATGTATATCTATAGCTGATTCACTTTGCTGTACACCTGAAACTAACACAACATTGTAAATCAACTATACTCCAGTAAAAAAATTTTTTAAAGTAAAAAACAGAACTTGTTATAAATGTGGACAGCTAACCTTGGACAGGTTAGCTGGTATTCAGAGCAATAAAAATACATGAACTCTCCCCTACTGAAAAACTCCCCCTGCCAAAAATAAAACATGACCCAGGTTCTTACAGTGGGTATCTGTTCCCTATGATTTTGGCCACACAAACCTGGGGAGGAAGGCAGTGTTTGCACAGTATTTTTTATAATGACATCTCTTGGTTTGCTGGTTCAGAATCCATTCCTCCTGCTTTTGGTAGTAGCACCTCGATTTTATTTCCCCCTCACAAGTTTGTGGTGCCCATCTCAGAACTCCAGAGCAATGACAGATCTGGCCAGCCAGCCACTGCTTCAGAGATGGGCATGTGACACAGGCTGAGGCAATCATCAAACATGCTAAGAGATTTTTGTGCAGAGGTCAATAGAAGGTTTAGGAACAAGACTTGATTTCCTGGTGGTCATTTTGCCACCACATGGGAAGGGCCTTCCTGAAAGAAGCTGACAGAGTAGAGGGCAGAGCTGAGAGGTGGGGAGAGTCCTGATGGCTTACCTGTACTCATTCATGATTGTTCCCTTTCCCTGCCAGAGGTTACCCATTCTCCTGAGTTTTGACTTCATTTGAGTTAATCATTCTCTTTCTTTTTAAAATATAGTTTTGAAAAAACCCACCTAGATAGGTCTCCCTGAACAGTTATCATTTAATTTTGAAAATCTGGTTGCAAGCACACACCTAGCTATCATGAGATATTGCCAGAGTTAGATGAAGGCTCCCAGGAGAAGACAGAGAAAACGGCCTGCATGTTGTAGGCTGACTGCAGCTTCCCTGGAAAGTTACCAGAACCTCTCCTAGGCAATGTCATGAGTGAACCCTGGAGAAGACATGGTGGCATCATAGTTGGAGGATTGGTAGGACAAGCGTAGGAGGCAGGTGTGAGACGTGTGGCACTTATGTGGTCGGGGAGTATGCTGCTCTCTTTTTATCTGCTTCTCACCTCAGCCTAGGAGTAGATCAAAGCAGACCATGTCTGTGGGGGAAGAAATAAGTCTTCAGCTGGTCTAGGTGGCAAGCCTTACAGAGGAGAGAGGAACTTTATCAATACATGGTCCAAGATAGGTCATGTACAGATTAGAATCTGGGTCAGGTTCACCTGGTTATGAACAATGGCAGGCAGCATCCGGATGAAGCCATCGTCATGTCTGTCTCTTGGGTTACACTGCTCCAGTTCTGACTGGTGGCCGTCTGGAGCACAGTAGACAGCCTGGAATCTCCCTGTACCATCCACCCAAGGATTCTGTTTGCCTGCCTTTTGCAATAAATCTCCTCTGTCCTCTATCTTATGACTTCCTCTTTCTTGGTTTGCTCTCTTGTGGAATCCATTTTCCAATAGCTCCTTGAGAAAGCATGCATGAGAGGTAAAATTTTTTGAAATTTTGCATGAAAATTGTCTTCCTCCTATCCTCCTATTTACTAGATGACTTGGCTAAGTATTAATTTTAAGTTGAAATTCATTTTCCCTCAGCATTTTAAAGATGTTGCTTCACTATCTTCTTTTATTTGCGGTACGCGGGCCTCTCACTGTTGTGGCCTCTGCCGTTGCGGAGCACAGGCTCCAAACGCGCAGGCCCAGCGGCCATGGCTCATGGGCCCAGCAGCCCCGCAGCATGTGGGATCCTCCCAGACCGGGGCACGAACCCACGTCCCTTGCATCGGCAGGCAGACTCCCAACCACTGCGCCACCAGGGAAGCCCCACTATCTTCTTGATTCCAGTGATGTTACTGAGAAGCCTGAAGCTGTTGATTCCTGGTCCTTTGTATGTGGCTTTTTTCCCCCTTGAAGCTTGTAGAATCTTTTCTTTGCCTCCAGTGTTTTGGAATTTCACGATGATGGGCCTCAGTGTGTGTAATTCATCTGTTGGTCTTGTTTGTTGATCAGCCTTTCCATCTGGAAATTGTGTCCTTCAAGTCTGGGAAATCTTGAATTATTTAGTCAATAATTCTTTCCAATTCCTTATCTTTGTTTTCTTTTTCTGGAGTTTCTATTATTCAAATGTTGAACCTACATGACTTGTCCTCTAATTTTCTCTACTAGTGTCCATCTCTGTCCTTTACGCTTTGTTTTCTGTGAGTTTCCTCCAATTTTATTATCCTTTCTATTGAGTTTTCCATTTCTGTCATAATGTTTTTGATTTCCAAGAGTTCTTTTTGGTTCTTTGAATTATTTCTTTCCTTGTTTCATGGATGCAATGTCATCTCTTTTCTTTTTGAAATACTAATGATGATTAAGAAATTTTATTTTTTGATGTCTTTTCCCTCACCGTCTGTTTTTCATTTAGGTTATTATTATTGTTTTCCCTGTTGGTTTTGGTCTTTATCTTTCATGTGAGAAGTTTTCTTTAGTTGTTTGCCATTAACCATTTATTCCCGATTAAGAGCACAGATTAAAAGGCTGTTTGGAAGCTCTGAGTGTGGTATTGGGCCTTGTTGTGTCTTAGCCAAGGTTTCTCCCAAAGCAGAGTCCAAGAATTACACAGAGGAAGCTCATTTAGGAAGTGATCCAAAGAAGCAGAAATGAGGGATAGTGGAAGGGAAAAAAGCAGAGAGAAAGCCAGTATAAGCGTTAGATATGTCATCCAGCTGGTCATTGCTGCCGTGACTGGTGCTGCATTCCATGGGATATTCTGAGTCTTGTGGGATGTGTATCAGAACTGTCCACTCAGGGGATGAAAGAGGGAAGCCTTTGTCCTCAAAGGTAGCCCCACAGATGTTATTGTCCCTGAATTTCTGGGTTCACAGGCCTGAATGCTGATACTGAGTGGTTCTGCAGACCCACATAGATGTTAAAGCTGCTTTGGGACAGAAAGCAAGATTCAGGGAGGAGATAGGTGTAGATATAGATATTATAAGGAATTGGCTCATGTGATTATGCTGAGAAGTCCCATGATCTCCCATCTGCAAACTGGAGACCAGAAGAGCCAATTGTGTAGTTCTAGTCCAAGTCCAAAGGCCTGAGAACCAGGAGAGCCAATGGTGTATGTTTCAGTCTGAGTGTAGGAGAAGACCACTGACCCAGCTCAAAAACTATAAGGTGGAGAGACTGAATTCTCTCTTCGTCTGCCTTTTTTGTTCTACTCAGGCTCTCAACAGATTGGGTGAAGCCCAATATCTGCTCTACTCAGTCTACCAATTCAAATGCTAATCTCATCCAGAAGCACCCTCACAGTCACACCTAGAAATAATAGTTAATATCTGGGCAACCTGTGGCCAGTCAAATTGACACATGAAACTAACTATCCCACTTGCTCTGGGAAGCTGTACGCAACTTGATGGAACAGTGGCTGCAACTCTGGGTAGAGTAAGAGGTGAGGCCAAGAGAATTAGGGGCAGTGCACAAAAGGTGTCTGATACATTGATCCTGAGCGTCACTGAAGGGTGACCTGGTTGGACCATGTTAGGAGTTAGAAGGTGCCCCCGTGTCAGATCCTGTGGGCCTTCCTCATAGACTGAGTAGATTCCTCAAAAAGAGTCTTCCAGGTTTCCCTGGTGGCGCAGTGGTTGAGAGTCCGCCTGCCAATGCAGGGGACACGGGTTCGTGCCCTGGTCCGGGAAGATCCCACATGCCGCGGAGCGGCTGGGCCCGTGAGCCATGGCTGCTGAGCCTACGCGTCCGGAGCCTGTGCTCCGCAGCGGGAGAGGCCACGGCGATGAGAGGCCTGTGTACTGCAAAAAAAAAAAAAAAAAGAAAGAAAAAGTCTTCCAGTCTCCGACTGAAAGGTGAATGTCACATCGCCAGCATCCTAAGAGCCAAATGGGGCAAGACAACTGGAGTCGCCGAATTTGCTATGCATCCGGCCTCTGGATCGCCCCATCTCCAGTGTGGTACCTATGCCCTCCGTGTGCCTGACATCCTTCAGACCAGAGACTCTTCTTGCAGAATAAATCTCCAATCTTCTGCTGGGATCAGGGATGGGATGTGGGATCTAACTGCTTCTCAAACTGCTTTCACTCAGCTCTCCTTATTTTAGCCTTCCCCTCCACCCTCAGTCCCAGTGGTCCCCAGTTCTGGTTTCTGAGCCTTCTGAGTGTAAGTCAGGTTGGATCTCAGTTTTCTCAGGCCTGCTAAATTTTTTTTTTTTCCTGAGGTGTACACTTTTTTTAAATTTTATTTTTAACATCTTTATTGGAGAATAATTGCTTTACAATGTTGTGTTAGTTTCTGCTATATAACAAAGTGAATCAGCTATACATATACATATATCTCCATATCTCTTCTCTCTTGCGTCTCCCTCCCATCCTCCCTATCCCACCCCTCCAGGGTGGTCACAAAGCACTGAGCTGATCTCCCTGTGCTATGCAGCTGCTTCCCACTAGCTATTTTACATTTGGTAGTGTATATATGTCAGTGCTACTCTCTCACTTCGTCCCAGCTTGCCCTTCCCCCTGCCCGTGTCCTCAGGTCCATTTTCTATGTCTGTGTCTTTATTCCTGTCCTGACCCTAGGTTCATCAGAACCTTTTTTTTTTTTAGATTCCATATACATGTGTTAGCATAAGGTATTTGTTTTTCTCTTTCTGACTTACTTCACTCTGTATGACGGACTCTAAGCCCATCCACCTCACTATAAATAACTCAGTTTCGTTTCTTTTTATGGCTGAGTAATATTCCATTGTATATGTGTGCCACATCTTCTTTATCCATTCCTCTGTCGATGGACACTTAGGTTGCTTCCATGTCCTGGCTATTGTAAATAGTGCTGCAATGAACATTGTGGTATATGTCTCTTTTGGAATTATGGTTTTCTCAGGGTATATGCCCAGTAGTGGGATTGCTGGGTCATATAGTAGCTCTATTTTTTTTTTTTTTTTTTTTTGCGGTACGCGGGCCTCTCACTGTTGTGGCCTCTCCCGTTGCGGAGCACAGGCTCTGGACGCGCAGGCGCAGTGGCCATGGCTCACGGGCCCAGCCGCTCCGCGGCATGTGGGACCTTCCCAGACTGGGGCACGAACCCGTGTCCCCTGCATCGGCAGGCGGACTCTCAACCACTGCGCCACCAGGGAAGCCCCTGGTAGTTCTATTTTTAGTTTTTTAAGGAACCTCCATACTGTTCTCCATAGTGGCTGTATCAATTTACCTTCCCACCAAGAGTGCAAGAGGGTTCCCTTTTCTCCACACCCTCTCCAGCATTTACTGTTTGTAGATTTTTGATGATGGCCATTCTGACTGGTGTGAGATGATATCTCATTGTAGTTTTGAGTTGCATTTCTCTAATGATTAGTGATGTTGAGCATCCTTTCATGTGTTTGTTGGCAATCTGTATATCTTCTTTGGAGAAATGTCTATTTAAGTCTTCTGCCCATTTTTGGATTGGGTTGTTTGTTTTTTTGATATTGAGCTGCATGAGCTGCTTGTATATTTTGGAGATTAATCCTTTGTCAGTTGCTTCATTTGCAAATATTTTCTCCCATTCTGAGGGTTGTCTTGTTTATGGTTTCCTTTGCTGTGCAAAAGCTTTTGTTTCATTAGGTCCCATTTGTTTATTTTTGTTTTTATTTCCATTTGTCTAGGAGGTGGTTCAAAAAGGATCTTGCTGTGATTTATGTCATAGAGTGTTCTGCCTATGTTTTCCTCTAAGAGTTTTATATTGTCTAGGCCTGCTAAATTTTAAGTTACTATTCATCCATCTATTTTCCAGCTTCTGAAATTGTGTTGCTCTTTTCTCTTGCTTTCCTTTCCTAACGAGTTTATGAAAAGAAAGGAAGGAAGGAAGGAAGGAAGGAAGGAAGGAAGGAAGGGAGAAAGAAAGGGAAAAGAAGTCTGTTTAGTGAAGTTTTGGGATGGAGCAAAATTAGTTGCATGCATACCATCTGCCACCTTTAGCCTGGAACTGGCAGGCACATATACACATAGCTGCCTCCTTTGTGTCCTTCCTGCTTTAACTTAAATGTCACCTCCTCAGAGAGGCCTTCCCTGACCACTCAACCTGAAATTAGGCCTTTATCATCACAGCACTTATCACTACCTGGTATTTTCTTATGTATGGTCTTCTGCCCCATTAGAATATAAGCTCCACAAGAGCAGACACCTCAGTCCACGTAGCATCCCCAGCTTCTAAAATAGTACCTGGAACATGGAAGAAACTCAATAACTCTGTTTGGAAATGTTTTGAGTATCCAGTGAGTTTCAACCCTGTGTGTGATGTACCCTGGGAAAAAGAAAGAAAGACTGCCCTGTGTGAAGAAGGAGCAGGGTGTATCCAGAAATAAGAGAGAGGCTGCATGTAAGTCATGTGAGCATGAGCAGCAAGAGAAACGGCAAAGAGCAGGAGCAGAGCTGCTGGCATCTGAAAAGGCCTGTATTTGAAAACTGTGTCTCTGACTTGAGTCAAGGTCATCCTGGGTTTCGGCTGAGCCTCCGCGATGCGTTGGGCTGAACCTCTCAGGGAGACACCCTAGGCAAAGGTGGACACGTAGGACAGGAAACAGGGAGGAAAGCATATCCTGCTCGCTCTTCTTTAATTACTAAAGGAGGAGAGGAGGACAGAAATGGGAAACAGACCTGGGGAGCTGCAGGGAAGCAGGGAGCACGGCAGGAAGCTCTGTTCTGCAGTGTGTGAGGCCACAGTGCATGGGAAATGGGAGCTGCTGCCCATTTTATGTACCAGAGATCCTTACCATCAACCAGGGACATTTCGGGGGCCGTTCACATCCCTGTAGGTACTGAGTGTTGTGTGACCTTTATTTCAAAAAAAAAAAAGTTACAGGTGTTTAGTGTAGCAAATGCAGATGACACAATAAAAAAATTTTAAAGTTACCTAATGAGTGTCAGCTTTTAGCTTAGGAGATTTAGTTTATGTTTTTTCTTTTCTTTCTTTCTTCATTCAAAAGGTAATACATTCCCATGGTTCAAAATTCAGAAGTCACAAAGCGGTATAGAGTGAAAAGTGCCCTTCTCACCCGATTCTCCAGCCTCCTCTGAGGTCTCCTCAGAGGTGAGGCATGTAAACAGATCCTAGTATCCTTCCAGAAATATTCTCTGCCCATCCAGGTTTTCTTTTGGGCACGATTAAATAGGAACAGAAATACTCAGAGTGGGACCTCCCTGGCGGTCCAGTGGTTGAGACTTCGCCTTCCAGTGCGGGGGTCGAGGGCGGGGCAGCCGGCGGGGGGGGGGGGGGGGTTCGATCCCTAGTCGGAGAGCTGGGATCCCTCGAGCCTTGTGGCCAGAAAGCCAAAACAGAAAACAGAAGCAGTATTGTAACAAATTCAATAAAGACTTTAAAAATGATCCACATCAAAAAGATCTTAAAAAAAAAAAAAACTACTCAGAGCACACACATGCAGAGACCTTTCCTCTAAGTCAAGGCTAAGGGCTGTGCTCTTCATTTTCGCTGGTAAAGAGACAGCAGTGATAGGACCCAGCGGAGACTGGGGGAGGGAGGGATCTCCTCTCGGTTCATTGGCAGATCACTTAGCATGAAAAAGAACTGTGGTGGAGATAGAATGTGGTCCGCCAGGTGTCAGATGCTTTTTATTTATTTTTATTTAGGATGGAGCCAGTCTAGGTTTAACGGGGATGGCTAAAGACATGGTGTAGATGTGACAAAAGAAATTATGACTGTCATGTGTGATAGGGAAAAAAGTTTCAATGTGGCAGAGAATGGCGTTCTCTGAAGAAGGCGCTGTGTGGGATGTAAGCTTGGGAGAAGAAAGCTGTTTTCTCTAAGACACCCAAAGTGTATCTCTTAAAGGGGAGTCACTCCACAGTTGAACTGTGGGGCCCGCAATCAGACAAGGAGTAAAACAAGAGAGCTAGATAGATGGTTCCCAGGTGGCATGCCAGGAGGTTGACGGCAATCGGGTGGGACCCAGGTCTGGGGATTAAGTTAGTATGGGTCTGATATATTCCCCAGTTGGAGGGAGGCCTGATTCTGAAGGTGAAGCAACTCAGCGAAGTCGGGGAGGGAGCAGCTGGCAAATCAGACAGCTCCCCACAACAGGAGATCCAACTGAACCTATCTGGCAAGGGGGCAGTCTTCACAAAAAAAAAAAAAAAAAAAGGGAGAGGCAGAAAGGAACGGTTCTGGAGTCAGACAACTGGGTTCAATCCTGGTTCTAATACTTCTTAGCAGTGTGAACCTGGGCAAGTTAAACTCCTTGTGCCTCAGCTTCCTAATAGAGATAATACACAGAGATAATAATAGTCTCTCACAGGGGTGTTGCGTGATGACCTGAGTTAACCACCAATGAGGGCTTAGAACAATGCCTGGCACATAGCTAACTCAATGTTTTTCAGCCATACCTATTATTATTATTTCTTTTTAGCCATACCTATTTTTAATAAAGACCTGTTCAGGCCAGTTTTGCTGGCATAGAGGTACTTGGTGATGAATCTGGACAAGCAGAATCATAGATGGATTTCAGGTAGTGATAGGAAGGGAAAAGAGGGGGTGAACAATAGCATAGCAAAAACACATCAGGAAGAATGAGGAAAAAGGGTTCAGGGTGGGGCTGTTTCAGAGAAAACAGCCTGTTGCAGGTCTACAATGTTCAAAGCTACATTGTGTAAGGGAATTCTCTTGGAAGTTAAATGGAGAAAGTTTAATTTCAATTCAAGAAGCATTCTTTTTGTGTGTCCACTTGAAGCTCAAATTATATTGCTAAGGAGGATGGCCAGTCTGCATAGAGGGAACCCAAGATCTATGAGTCAGGAGACTTGGGTTCTAGTTCTAGTTCTGCCCGAAGTAGCTGATGCCGTATTGAATCAAGTTAATTAACAACTGTGTCATTTTGAAAAGAAGGGGCCAGACCTAGTTCCTAGGCCTCATGAGTATTTAACATTCTCTTATTCTAATCCAAGAACAGGATCTCAAGAGAATTTCAGAGTTGCTCACCTTTCCCCAAGACTCCTTCCCTCAAATAAATCCGTTAAGACTAAGAGCATCTAGCGTTCCTTTTCTTTTTACCAGGTCCCAAAAGGAGCAAGATTTCTAAAATGCTGGCATTGGGAGACAGCCACTTTTTCTTTTCCCATCCATTTCAGGAAGGTTGTTTTCAGTTATTCCTTGGTCTACCAAGAGTTGCTTCTAGATTGAAGTAGGAAGAAGTAATGAAAACAACAACAGAAAAAAGGTGAGATTTGCTTAAAAGAAGCGAAGCTTGTTTTGCCTGATTCTCTGGGAGAAGGAGGTTGGCAGGTAGACTATGATTGTTCAGGTTCAAACTATCCCTTTAACAAACACTCCCTAAAGGGTGGAATCTGGCCCAACCAGGATTATGAGATACTGATTCATAATGCCGATGGACACCGGACATACTAATAGCCTGCCTCTCATAAACAGGCAACAAGAAGCTTACAAACCCTCAAATAAGTGGCATCTCAATTCGGATATTGGGCTAGGGGGATGCGCTGGTTTAAAAAAACTGGCCCAAACTCTGTGACCCTTAGGGAAGGACTGGTTGTTTAGAAGAAAAATCTTGAGTTCTATAGCTCCTCAGATATGGCTGCTTGCCCAAGGGCTATGAACCTGCATCTTGTTTGCTCGTCATCCTGTCAATCATTTTCCTTTTATTTAAAAAAAAGGAGACAAAAATCTGAAGTCGAAAACACCGAATTCCAAGCTTTTTCCAGGGGCGAAGCCCTTATCCCTAGGGCACTGTACTAATAATACTGGCCTGGCCTACCCCGCTCCAGGAACCCCCCTAGCCGTCCCCGAGGGGTCCGCACTGCGAGGCGCAAAGCAACAGCCCAGCTCCAAACCCAAAGGTTCCATCACCAGCCAATCCCCAGCTGGGATCCCTCAAGAAAACCAGAAACACCTACGGAAGGTGAATGGCATTAAGGCCAGCCTATCCGCGGGGACGCAGCTGAAGGGGTGGGGTCAGAATTAGCCAATAGTATTGAAGTGGTTGTTGTTAGGCGGGAGGAAGACGCCTGCGAGCGTGCGTGGGGCCGCTCCCGGGAAAGGGTGGAAGGAAGCTCGCAGAACCAATGGCCGCGGCGGGCGGGCGGTAGTGCGCATGCGTACTGCGACCTGGGGCTGCGGGCGGGAGGCGGGGAGGATGGGGGAGGGGAGCGGGCAGGAACGCGGCGGAGGCTGCTGCCGTCGCAGCAGCTGCCGCCGCAGCAAAGAGGCCATGTTGTGTGGTGTGTGGGGCGGGGGGGAGGAGGGCCGGGGGGGGAGGAGGAGGAGGGAGTAAAGCCGAGAGAGGAGACGGGAGAGAGACACCACACACACACGGCACAAGATGGCCGGAGAGGCAGCAGCACCTCGAGCTGTCAGGCGTTCCGCCGCGGCCGCGGGGCCCGCCGGCTGGCGGGGACTTGCGCCCGGGCGGCCCTCAGGCCCGCGGGAGCGAAGCGGCCGCGGCTGGGGCGAGGCGGGCCGCGCGCCGGGGTCGGAGCCCGCGGC
>NW_021703778.1:43475134-43508352 GCF_005190385.1 Monodon monoceros
CGGAGCCCGCGGCAGAGGCGCCCGGGGCGGCCGGGCCCACGACGCGGAAAGCGCCGCTGCGGCAGCGGCCGCGGAGGCTCCCCGGGGCCCGGGCGGCTCGACCCGGTACGGACGGGAGGCTCGGGCGGGCGGCCCGGCGCGGGACTCGGGTGCGGGCGACCAGGAGGTGCCGACCGCGGCGCTCGGACCTGGTGAGTGGCTCCCCGGCTCCTTTTATTGTCCTTTGTCCTTGGGAGGAAAAGCAAAATGTCCTTGAGCGCGCGAGCAGGAGGGGGCGGCGGGCCGGGCCTCGCCGGCCGGCTCTCCCCTAGCGGCCCCATAGGCGCCGCTCTCTGGCTCTCCGGGCGGGAAACGCCGCGGGGCCCGGGGCTGGGGGCGCGGGGGCCCTGCTGAAGACCGGGCGGGGGGTGGCCTCGTTGCCGGGACCGGCCCCGCCGGGAAAGGGGCGGCGGCGGTGACCGCGGGCGGGAGCCTGAAGGGGACTGCGTGAGGAGAGCCCCTTTCTGTCCTGGTGAGTTATTTTGATATTTAGGGTAAAAAAAAAAAAATCCTTTTCAGGTTGTCCGACGGGGGAGCTTTTTAACCCCTTTCCGGTGAGGTGGGAACTCATCTTCGTTTTCGAATTTAAAAGAACAATGGAACCCTGACTACGTTTCAACAAAAATAAAACTTGTTTTTTTTTTTTCCTTTTGGGTGTTGGCTTTTAACTCTTTCAAAGCCGATTTTGAAAACGGCTGCAGTGTTGCAGATGAGAAGGTACTTGCTGCTTGTTCAAACCTTTATTGACGTTAAGGTTGTGTTTTAAAAATGCAAGTTGGAGGAGTGCTTCTGGTATTTCAAAAATTACGAAGACAAGTTTACTATGTCGTCAAGGCTGTTTAATGGAAATAGATTTTAATTATGGTGCTAGACGATGACGTTTGATTAAGGTAGTTTGTTTTACTGAGTAATTACGTCAAGATTATTTGACATTCTGATGTTTGAACAATGATTAAATCTACTGTTCGTTACTTTTAAAAAGGTCATAAGGAGCCGTTATCTGTAACTTATCACACCTGAATGTTAGACCATATTTGGGTTAGTTCCTAGACTTTTAAAAGTTTAAGTTCATCATTTGATGATTTTAAAAAATAATGTGTATTATCACAAGCCACGGTCGACAGAACTTTTACAAAGGAATATTCTGACACCAAATCTCTTTGTGAAGTTACTTTCTCGTAGTGTAAATATTAAAGTAGGACTGCTCGGTAATGGGCGATGAAGAGGAGCCATATTTGTTGCATTTGTTGCATGCATAAAAATCCAGATATGCTCAAAACGGAACAGTATTTTAATAGTGTATTTTGGTTTTTAAAAAACTTGTAGAGTCCTCTGTATAGTCTAGGAATTTAAAAAAATTGTCTGAGAGGGAATTTTGAGTTTAGTGATTTGAAGAACAAACCACAAATGCACAAACCTTTGTGTATTTTAGAATATATTTGTCTTCATCCTGCGGTAGCTCTGGTGTTGTAGAGGTGCAGATCTACGTAAAAATAGTGTTGGGCAGATTTACGTAGTACTTATAAAATCAAAGATACTGGTGTAATGGACTGTGTTTCTGAGGATATTTTTGTCAGTGACATTGTTTTATTTTCCTAATAGCATTCATATAGTGCTACACGTTACATCAGTTGCGCATATCTTGATTTTAGAGACTCTTGTTGTTTAAGTAACAATTTTGGTTTTTCAAATCAACATTTCTGAAATTTTTGAGCACTGCAAGTCGTTTGAAATTAATATTCTGAATCTAGTTTTTTTGAATAGCGAAATGCAGAATAATTGCTAGCAGTTTAACCTCATAAGATCTTTTTACATGAGAAATGGGGGAAGGGAGAGACTGAAAATGTTCTAGACCCCAGTTTGAAATTGAATAAAGGACATAGATACTACATGTTTTAGATTTGCTTTAAAGACAAAGCTAATATCCCACTTGGTGAGATCAAATAACTTGTGCTTTAAAAATTTAAAGTAACCAGTGGCCATTTTAACTTCACTAATTTCTCCTGGAGGAGTTAATTTTTAATTGCTCATAATTGTAAAAGGTATTTCTAGATGGTAAAGAAAATTTTAAGTTGACTTCAGTCTTTTAAAATGGTAAACTTTTCCTTTGTTTTCGTGTATTGCTTGCCATCAAAAGAAGAATAAAAATGAAAACAAGCTCATAATCTTAAATCTGTCCAAAGATGTGAATTTTTTGTTTTTAATCTCAATGCCTTAATCTCTAGTGTTTGTTCATACAACCAAAAGATGAGGAAAATAAAGACTGATAGATATTAAGATAAATAACTGCACCCTTAAAATTTACAGGTAGCGTGTCGATGAGCCATTTCTTGAATTTGTCCAATGATCGTTGTCTCTGGAATATTTTCTCATTGTTTCATCACAGTGAAACTTTGGCCAAGAAGTGTTTAAAAATCAAAACATTGATAATCATCTTCCTTTTTTTTTTTAAAGGTAACTTACAAGATTAAAATTATATTTGGTTGATGATGGTTCTGAACAAATACAGCTCTTTTATTTGAGGTAAGAGTGGGTAAATTTTTATTACTTTGACATAAAAGTAAACTTATTAGGTTTTTATTTATTTTGATAATATATATTTTTAGTGAATAGTGATTATGAGTAAGTATCTGAAATAATTTTACAACATCTTTAAACGTTTTCATTGTATGAAAAGTGTATCTGCATAGCCATTGTAACATAATGTGCCTTTTGAATAGTTTAAAATACTGAAGGTCCTTTAAGCCTTTGTTTAGTTTTGGGAACAAGAAAAAACATTATACTTTGAGGAAAACCATAAACCAAAGATATGCTTTTTCTTTTTTGCTATTTAATATACTGTGCAAACAATTTAAATCTTTTAAATATTTAAAGAAATAAATTTTTTGGGAAATTTAAGCTAGTTGCTATTCATACTAATGGATTTTAGGAAAGAATGCTTTAAAAATCAGGTTCTGTGAGCATAGATTTTATTTTTTCTTTTACGTAATGAAAAGTTTTAAAACACATATTAGTATTTGGCTGTTGGTGGTTCCATCAATAAATTGTTTAGAATATTGTTTTTTTTCCCCCAAAAGGTATGCCATTTTGAAGACTGAGACCGTGGAATTTTATCCTTGAGGATAAAGGAAATCTTTGCGATAGTCTGTATTTTATATAGCAAGTAAGTAAATGTTTTTATGCAACATCTGAAATCTAATAGCTACCAACAGGAGAATATCACTAAAGTTTGTCAGTGCGACATAAACTGTAGACCTTATCTCGAAAAAGGGATAAGAAAAAACCCATCAAATTCTTTTCCTTACATCAAAGCAGTTCTGTGTTAATGTTAAAATAGTTGATACGTGTAATTTACATCAGTAGTGAGACATTCAGTATTTTTCAATTAAATGGTGGTTTAGAATTATGATTAAATCAGTAGTTGAGTCATCAGAATTACGTATCTTTACAATCTGAAATGTACATTCTTTAGCCATTTTTTTGGTGATGCAGATTACGTTTTAGAAATGGCCTAGAATTTTGTATTTGCAGATCTTATGATTTATCTTAAAAGAAGTATATTTCAAAAACTTAATAGACCCTCTCATATGCTAGTTATTATGTAAAGGATTTAAAATACTCATTTTACCTGTTTTTATGAGTCTTTTTTCCATACAGGTGTAAAAATAAGTTATCTTATAGGAAACTTGAATGTGACTAAAGAGACCTCTAATCTATAGCTTAGTCTTTTTAAAGCATAAAAGGAAGAAATAATTTCAATATGTGTATGGTATTTTGACATCTTAAAATTAGATACATGAATGAGAAAATACGTACAGAATTTTCAGGAATTACTTCTTACTCTTAAGTTAACACTGAAAGGGGAAGTTACTGTCAAGCAGTATATATTAGGAAGGGATTTATCAGAGGAAATATATAATGAGATACCTTGGGAAGTTTTAAGAATAGCCAAATAACCAATTAATTAATGTAAGGGCAGGTTTACCTTTGTCCTTGTAATTTTTGTGGAAAATTCATCGTTGGTGTTGGCTTATTCTGTTGATTCAAATAGGTGATAAAGGTAATATTTTTATTGCTTTTGCTTTTTTTGCTTTTCAGCCCTTTTGCAGTTTGATCAGATTTGTGTTTATTATAGTGTACAAAAGAAAACCAAATGTTAGACTTTTAACAATGTTTTAAAGATGTAACATATATAAAAAAGTTAAAGACATCTTTCATCCCAAGGTCGTTTAACATAAAAATGCCAAGGTTAGGGTTTCCTCTTTGTAAATGATAGGATATTAGGTTGGCATTCAGATGAGGTTGGGCACTGTTATAAAAATTGAGAATTGGGCCTCTTAAGACACAAATGTATGTGACGTTTAACCTAAGTTTAAGTATAAATTGGCAGTAATTTATAATGGCCTACCAAAGGCGTAATTTGAACCCATAGAATAAAAAATGAATGGTTAAAGAAGATTAGAAATGTTAAATGAAAATTTGTATCTTTTTTAGTCAAGTATTAATTATAAAAATAAGTGTTGTAGTAACTCTTAAGTTAATGTAACGGAGTGTAGTTTTCTTTTTATCACCAACAAGGTAAAGGATTATAAGTCACATTTTAAAAAGACCTACATGTACTTCGACCTTCATGATAATATTTAGAGTCAGTGTTTTGAAATCTGCTGAGCCAAGCCTGTAAAATTGGCAATATTTTTGGTGGACAGAAATAATGGACACATGGGGGCAAATATAACTGACGATACTGTTGTTTTAAATTACTGTATTTCATAAATACATTGTTTAGTTTACTACTATTTTCTGCTTAAGAACCGAAGTGATAAATACTTAAATATTTGTTTTTATTTTAGCATTTTGAATTCTTGAATCATAAAAGTCACCTGATCAAGTTGGTGATTGGCTTGCATTGCGTTTGTTATTATTGGTAATAACTGTTTAAAAAATTCCCTGGAGTTCCACAGAAATGAAAGAAGCCATGCCCCATAGTTAACAAAAGGTTTTCATGAACTACGACATAATAAGAGGTTGGATTATGTGGAATAGGTAATTTTGAATATAAATTTTCTTTCAAGTTTCGTTTACTGTTCGGTTTCTTGATTATTTAAAAATTTGGACTGCGGACAACCAATTATTTTACCTTTTCTCCTCTGATTTTCTTCTTTGTTGAGAGGCATAAGGGGAGAAATGTTAATTTGAGGACATCTCCATCTTCTGCATTAATGAGAGGTGTGTGATAGAGTGGAAAATATAACTGTGATTCAGCAGTCAGGAGACCCAGCTTCTAATGTAAATTAGCCCTGTAATCTAGACGATTTATTCACTGTGGACCTTAGTCTCCTAATTTGTATAAAGTATTTGGAGTTTCCAATTTCTTAAGATACATTTTTGCTCCTGAATTGTGTGGTAAAAATAGTGTCTAGTTCTCTTAAACTGTAAAGTAGTTTTTGTAATTTTTGCATTGCAAATCATGGATGTTATCTCTTTGTTGAAGTTATTTGAATAACATGAAACCTGGGCGATAGTGTACCTTACTTTCCTAATTTTAGGTGTTCTAAAATATTAATAAATAGTATAAATGCAGGCATAATGGAAAGTTGATCTTAAAAAGCAGTTAAGGTGTGAAATTGTGTTTAAAAGATAAAGATTTAGAATGCTGCAGTGAAAGCATTGTTTTGATTTTTTTTCCTAATAATTTATTAAATAATTTAAAGATTAGTGTATTTAATGTAACATTTGCAGCTGACCATTGTGAGTATAAATGATGATTTATAGCTTACATGCTTGACTAAGCTATATAATTTCCCTTAAGAAATCTATATTTCAAAGATAAATATCCTCATCTTACCCACTGCCTTTCCCTTCCAGATTGAGCGGGCCAGTACAAACTTAATTTTCAAATTGACTTATTTCTGCATATAATTAACTTTTACAACTTAAATTCAGGGATATTCTGGACTTTATAAATAAAAACTATGTGATTTGATTGTTTACATAACTTTCAAGTAACATGTTTCCTACAATGATTTTATTTATACATTGCGTACAGCTAGATAATCCAGTGTTTTGGAAAACAATCTTTGTTTTTTGAAACTATACCACTTATTTGAAATTGAATATTTCCCAAAAAGCAATTATATCCTAATGTGTGTATTACATAGTAGTCAAAATCATTTTAATTTAGGTTATCAAGCTAAATATTTTGCTTAACTTTAATGGTTTATGACTCGTGACAGAGTTTTCTTATGACTGTTAATGACTTTATCACTAGTACCTTATTTTTGTGGGTGGTTTCTTACATTTCACAGTGCTTTCGGATTTTATTCTTAAATTAAAATGTAAAAATTGTTTTAAGGACTTTAAAAGGTGACAAAACCAAATCTAAGAAAAGCACAAATGGGCTAGTAATGATAATATTAAGACTTGACTAAAGCCGTCTTTGCCTTTTATTATAAAATGACCAGCAATCAAAGTTGTTATTTATATTATACCTATAATTTCATACTAAATGAGGATCCTCGATACTGCAAAATATTAAAGATGGGAGTATGAGCAAAATTATCAACTTTTGTAATCTGCTTAAGGTGAACTTGGCTTACCCCCCTTTAAAGGAAGGCAGAGTACTACTTTGTCAATTTTTGGGAAGGAGATCGAGTGGTAGATTACATTGGTGTCAGTAATTTTTGTGGTGGTGCAAAGTGTGATCCAAGTCCTCTGGTTTTGATGCAGTGAGCACCCCGAGCCACATACTTGTACTGGTAGGTAGCCTTTTTATAAGCGTGTTGTCAGACTAATGTGATGGGTTTCCCTCAGACATTTCTTTCGTGGGGATTCCTTAAGTCATTTCTGCCCTTCTCTTAGGGGTTAAATCAATTTATTTTACTTGATTGATTTAGGTTTTGTCATTGTTCGGTGTAACTGTCTCCTTTATAAGATCAGATTAAATTTGGAAGCTTAATAATGCTGTGTTTCTTGTAAGTTGCTTCGTTTTATCAACTTGTTGGGAGGATATTTTAGCACCTTGCTCTTAAAAGAAATCTTGAAGCAGATCTTACTATTTCTTGGCTTATGACTAGTCAAAACGATTAAAGGGATTTAAATTTGGTAAGATAATCAGGAACTTGCTTTATAATTTGAAAAATTGGAAACCTTGGTCATGGAAAAAGCATTTAGGTAGCTTAGTTTTAGCTTAAATCCTAAACTTCTTTTGCGTTCTAAAAATCCTTAAATTGATACACTTTAATATTGAACTTCTGAACAAAGCTTTTTGGGTAGTTCTACCTATTATTGTGATTATTATAATCATACTTTGGCACAGGAGTGACTGGAAAAAGTATATACCTGTATTCAATTTATTTGAGATACAGGAAACATCTTCCATGTTTATGAGGTATTTCAGTCTAACCAGTGAAAAGTAATGGTTATCAGTAACCAGATAAAAAGTAATTTTTATCATGCACATATTTTAGAAAGGGTTAGTGTCGTGTAGGTCAATATAATTAGTAGAGAAAAAAATTTGAAATTATGCTTAAGGTTTCTATCCTAGAAGAGAGTTGATTAAAGTACATGATATTATGAAATAATATAGTAATATTGAAGAGTGAGAAACATGGCCTTGCCAGGTTGGTAATGGAAGCTTTCCTTTAGAAGTCTGGAAAGCAGATTAGCTGAAGGACCAAGAGATAAAATAGTTCTGTACTGTTAAGGAAGGAGTGATGTTGACTCTGTTAAACAGCTGTTTTGCAACCATGACTGCCTGTTAGGGAGCCCAGATTTTTACCTAGGAAGTTCTTGGGGCCTGAGACATAACGTATTTTTATAGTAACTTTATTCTACAGGTGAGCCCTGTGAACAGCCAAACTTAAGATCCTCTGGATCAGAACTTTTGATTTTCTGCTTGGACTGTATTTATAAATACATGTATGTCTCGGTCTTCTGGCTAGTGATCCTGATAAGATGTTGAAGTTTCCAAATAAATCTGTTTTTGTCTTTTTCTGTACATACAATTATATTCTTTTTGATTTCTACAGAAATATGAATCCTGAGGCTGAATTATCTAAGGGGCCAGTACAACGAAAATAGATGTTGGTGGAAGAATTTATTTAGTAAGTTTTCCTCAATTTACATGTTTAATTTGTTTTTTAATTTTAAATATGACTTTAGAAATTTTGAGTAACTGAGTCAGAGTCTGTAAAAATACAGAGGGATTTAGTGAGGCTCAAAGCAGTACAAAAATAAATCAACATGGTTAGATGTATATGAAGTTTATTATTAAAATCTTGCGCGTTAATTTACTCCAACTTTTTATTATTTTCTACTTTTTTTTTTTACTTAAGCTCAGGCAGAGTTAAAATGGAAAAAAACCCTACATTTGAACATGCTTTTAATACCGCACCCTAGGACTTCCCTGGTGGTCCAGCGGTCAAGACTCCACACTTCCCCTGCAGGGAGCCATGGGTTCGATCCCTTGTAGGGGAACTAAGATCGCGCATGCGCTGTGCGGCCAAAAAACCCACAAAACCCTGCACCCTAGATCTGGGTGTTGGTAAACTCCCCCCTATTTTTATAAGTAAAATTTTATTGGAACACAGCTATGCGCTTTCATTTACACATTATCTGTGTTTGCTTTCCAACTCTGGCTACAGAGTTGAGAGTAGCTATATAGCTAATGGCCACAAACCCTATAAAATACTTAGTATTTTTTCCTGTTAGGCAACCTTGCCTACTCTTTCCCTGGATCCTTCCTTTTTGTCAACTTCACATGTGTTAAAACTCAGAAGCCCTTAGGTTCTCTTGGTAATAGAGCGTACTTTTAATGGATTTCATTAAAAGTTTCATAAAAGGATTTCATTGTTAGTAATTCAGATAAATGAAGTAATTATTGAGCTTTCCTTAAACTTGAAAGGCCAACAAAAAGTTTTTCTTCATACTGGGGTTTTGCCTTGATATTAGAAGGTTTGGTTACTACTACTACTGTGGAATTTCTAATTCCCCATCTGAGAAATAGTGGGAAAAGAGTTAGTGGTAAGACTGTAGAAATGAATTTGGATGAATTCTCAAAAGCATTTATTATTGACAAAACTTTTTAGGTATGATAGTTACTTAGTAGTTTCATAAAAGTAATTTTTTGAATCACATTCGGGAATCTAGATTCTAGATGATAATCTTTGCTTCTAATTGCTACTTGAACTTCTATTTGTATAAATGGCTACTAGGACCTGTAAAATAGTGAAGGTTTTTCTTTTTTTTCGATGGGGGATGGTGAGAGCAGAGATGAAAACTTTACTAATGTAGTGTAATTTATTGACTTCATGCCTTATATTTTAAAACGATTGCCTGGCACATAGTGGATGCTCAATAAATACTTGTTGATTTATTGTATATACTTGCTATTAAGCATTACCAACTAGTGTTTTGGGTCTAATCTAGTAAAAAGTGAAATTCATTATTTATAATGCTTTAAATACTAATTTTTAGGTATGCTTGAATGCCAAAACTTTGACTCAGTAAAAACTTAAAGTTACAAGAAACCAGAACTTTCAATCTTTCATGGACATGTAGTCAAGTTTTAAACTAAAATGGGATAATGGGGAAGATTTGATTTGATTGTAAAAACCTTAAGTAAGATGACTTTTTCTTAGTCAGCATAGTTGAACAACATAGTTTAGCAATGTTGTGAACCACAGCTGGCTGGGTTTTTTGTAGTTAGTTTTTATGCCCACTTTATTTAGGACCCAGACTTGTTAATAAGTTTTAATCCTGTTGAGGAGTCAAGCTTTTTTGGTAATAAGACAAAATATGTGAAGTCAGTATTAAATGTTTTCAAATTTAAAGACAATACGAAGATTGAAATTGTCATAAGTACCAAGAAGCTTAATTACACGATGAGAATGATCATCATGTAAGCATCAATTTCTGCTTATTGTAATTTTGTACCCATTTGTCCCACTGGTTTTACAGTAACAAATTGTAGTATTTATTAGAGCCACTTGTTTAAAAAATTAAGAGTCATTAATCTTTTTCCTTGTACTCTTTCCCTGTCCCGCACATTTTTTGTTGCTATTAAAATGGGGGTTTGCTGGGAAGTAGAGGTAAGGAAATTGAACCCCTCTTAAACACATTCAGTAATGAATCACTTGCTTGCATTTCAAATAACAACTTATTTTACAATATTCCAGTGTTTTTTTTGAACAGATTTACTGAATTAGAATTTAAGACCTCCTTGCTCAATTTTATGTTTATAATTTCTGGATGTATAGTATTTGGGGATTTTAAGCAGTAGCAGGTACTTATGTCCTTCTTACCATAAAAGTTTTTTCTTCCTGGAAATTACCTTAGAACAAGCAATTTGTTCTTAAAAAAAGGAGGTATAAAATAGTGAAAACATCATAGTGGAAAAATTCTCCTAACTTTTCATAGTATTAGCTTGAAGCTTGTATGTTTGATGATGGAATTCTAGATCAAACCATCATCTCTGCAGTATGTTTCCAGTAATTCACAAATCTGGAAAGATGTGGAGTAGTAGGGCTTAGATACTAAACCCTACTCAGTTTTCTGTACTGATCTTATTTTAGTGCAAAATGAAATACTCTTTAAAGCAGAAAGTGTTTTGTCTTTTACAAGTTGACCCCATGATCCTAGAGCTTTCAGAGATATCATGGCCACTGGAATATAAATTATTTTGATTCATTAAGGTTAGTTTGTAGGTCCTCAGGTACTTTGGTTACTGTGGTATATTGGAGGTCTATTTATTGAGGTCCTTCTATATACCAGGTAATGTAAAAGCTATGAATGTACTAACTCATTTAATCCTCACTACTACTGCCACGTAAGGTAGGTACTACTGTTACAGATGAAGAACTGGATTTTGTTACCCAGAAAATTTCCAGGGTCAGAGAACTCATGCCTGCTTTCTTTTTCACTTTTTAACTTTGCTTATTTGCAAATTTAATTTTTGCAAGAAATTGGAATTCCATGAAAATAAATGGATTTATTCCTAAATCCTTTACTGTTCTTTTAGGTGCTTTGATATTTGACTGAGCACTTTTGCTTATTAACAGAATTCTTACTTCTGGGTTTTCATTGGCTTTATAGGAGTGCAGATTGATCATGGCTTTCTTGTAGCATTCTTTTTCTTCTCCTCCCCCCGCCTATTTTTTTTTTTTTTACCATGTTAAATATATGACAGTATATGTGCTAGCACGACCAATATGCTAGTATTTTTTAATCTCTATTTTTGCCACAAGCTGGTGCATTTTATTAATTAGTTTTGATATGGTTTTAATATCATTTGGCTTTCTTTTGAAATTTTTTTTAAAAATGTCGTTATAAAAAGAAATTTCTTATAGTGTCTGCGATGAGTTTTTTACCTCTTGTGGCAGAAGAATATAAAGCACGGAGTTTATCACTTAATGTACTAGATTGAATAAATTGCACCTATAGCCATTGAAATGACTGTAGCTTGATATGAATGCATTAATGTCACCGTTCATCATAATAGTATTTACATTCCCAACTCATTGAGAGATTGATCCTGCATTGTAACAGTAGAGATGGGGAGAAATTGGTTTATAAATTAACTCTGCAAGAGGAATGATGGTGTTTTTACTTTTATATAGAAATATGTCCCTTAATTGTAAGGAATGAACAAGTGGAAGATATTTTACTGATACGGGGAATAAATGAGTTATTTTTAGTTCTCCTTTTAGGCTGGAGAGAAATCGGCAAAAAATGTTTTGGGAGGAATAGCTTTCGTTTGATGTTTATTACTGATGTTGTGATGCTCATTTTCAGTATTTTTTTTAATGAGTGGTGGTGTCTCTTGGTTAATCAAATGGTTTATTAAGTAGATTTTTGTATTGTATATAATAGACAAATCCTCATTGTAGTTTTGGAATCAAGGTACTATCTAATGAGCAAAAAATGTCCTTATAAATCTCCTAGTCAGTCACTCAGACTTCATTGCTATAAATTTAGTTGGAGAGCTGCAAAATTTATAAGGAAGACCAGGGTTAAAACTTATTTTTCTAATTATGTTTTATCATGATGAATCAGGACCATTTATTTAATGGTAAAATATCCTGGCTTCCTTTAATCTCCTTACTTCAAATTATTTAAGCAATGCATTTTTTTAAAACAATGAGAAACATTTGATGTTTTTGCAATGAGAATATTTTATTTGTATTGAATTTGAAATCTGATAGCATTTTATGGCAAATATCAAATAAGGCAGGGAGATATTTTGCATTTCTGATCATTTTGTTTTCTAGTGGCTACCTATTTCCTGCATTCTCGTATATGTAGCTAAAGATGGTGACATCTATATTGGCCATTTGTGTTATCTATGCAAAATTAATTAAGATCTGTTGGACTGGAAAACTGCTATGATCCACTGCTTCGGGTTTTTTTTAATCCTTTAAGATTCTTTTCCATATTTAGTTTTATTTGAAGAAGCTTGGAAAGTTTTCTGCATTGAGATTTAGAATCCATAGTGTTGCTGTAATTTAGCTTTCCAGAATTTTTGAATTTGAATTTTTGTTTTCACTTCTCATGTAGACAGTATAACAACATTACATTTAACTATTAAAAATTTGACTCTTCACTGCCACATTTTTATGGTTACTGTGTATCTGTGACAGTAAAAGAACTTTGTTACTGGTGTGCAGTTTTGCCATGATTCTCTTATTGAGAAGTTGTATGTGCAGCACATACAACTTTAATATAATACAGTTTTATAGTTTAAAGCTGTTATAAAATTATTAAAGCTTTGTGTATGGTAAGAGTATCTTCAAGGTGGGTGGATGTTCTCTGAAGGAATAAGATTATTGATATTCCAACAGCATTTTTTTTCTTTTAATGTTTTCATCAAGCACCCAGTCAGCTTGAAGAGTCTCAAATGGACCCTACCACTGAGAAATCAAGATGGCAGTCCACTATGGGGAATTGAGAAAAATGGATTAATACAAGAGTGCTGTGATAATATACAACCAAGACAGGGTTCTTTTAACATGGATTTCATGAAATGAATGAAGATATAGGTTTCTTACCCAGCACAAATGGACAGTGAATTTGACTTTCTAGAGACTTTGTATCATTAAGAACATTTTTGACATTTGGAGAAGAAAGATGGCACATTAACAGATGATAGTTTGTATGCCTGGAATCTTTTGCAGTTTGATCTGTATGAGTATGATCTTGTGGAATGTTAACTTTAATAAAATTTCTAACACTTTAAAATTTCTCAGTTTGGGCTTTTTTTTTTTAAGCTGAAGCTTCATTAAATACTCGGTGTCGCCTTAAGTAACACTTTGACCTTTACAGTTGCCCAGCAGTAAAGTGTACTGAATAAAGCTGGTAAAATGGAAATGGTGTACTGGAAAATGTTTTACTTGGTTAATATTTGTCTTTTTACAAAGTTGTGGAAATTTGTGCTTTAAAAGATGGTTGTCCAGTTAAAATGCTATTTTATGCTTTCTTGAAACATCTTACAAAATTGGTTAACCAGTGGGTAATAATAGAATGTTTAATTTGCTGTGAGATTTTAATGAACTTTTAAAACAAAATGCCTTTTGCCTCAAAATTCAGCATGAGTGATACAGTATTTTTCTGACTTTGTTTTGATGGAAAAGGTCCCTTTTACCTATACTTATTAAATATTATAAATAAAACATCTTGCAGAATATCTGAACACTTAAATTCAACTGAATCCTCCTATTGTCTTAATAGTTAATATTAGGTGAAGAGGTGTTGGATTTATAAGGGAAGGTAGGGAGGTCCTTAGGGTATTCACAAAAGGACTTGAAATTTTGGTGGCAATAATGTCTGCAATAGATTTTATGAAATAGGATTGATTACTGTATTTTTATTACTCTGTACATTTAGGAATTGAGAATAAATGAACCGCACTATGTCATAGATAACTTATGTTTGAATCCTAGGTGAATACTGGTTTCATTCATTGATAACTAAAATCAGTTTCAGTTACTATTATGGGGTGTAGTAGGCTTTTGATAAACCAAATGAATTGTTGATTAAATTTTCCCGTTATACAGAGAACAAGTAACAGTGCAGCTTTAATTTTCTTTTGGTGAGAAAGTGTTAATCATACCATGTTTGTGATTAATGTCAAATACCAGGGTATGCATGTAGATGATCAATATATATGCAGTATTTGTTCTCATTGGCTGATTTGAGTTGGTTGGTTTGTATAAATCAAAATTGAGATTTTGGATTTTGATTTTGGTAGAGAATTATCTTGTAGAACGTATGGGATTGAAGCTGGGTTTTGATTATGGATTTTACATTTACCTAGGTGCGACATTGTTGCTTTTGTTGGGTATACATCTAAAATGGATTTCTCAGTGAGGGAAGGACAGTTGTTCTGGCAGATAATAATGTTGAGTAAGGAAAGTTGATTTGATTTTTTTTGGATGTGTGAATGTTTTCTTGGGGTGCTTGTTGAGAAAGTGTTGAAAAATTTGGTTTTGGCATTAGTAAATTTGTTTCCTTAGATTTCACGGTTTTGATATTTAGGAGAATTTGCCCTGTGACATTACTTTGATAACTTTCCATCAGATATGACAGATTGTTATTAGTTTACCATTGTTGAAATGGGTATATACTTAGAATTTGATTAGATATACAAGGGAATGGTTGAGATATATGTGTTGTGTTGGTTTTGGAGGTGGAGTTTCTTGGGTTTGTTTTTTCATGGTAGTTCCATGCTCTTGAATTTAAGAACATTGTTTTGCCCAAATCAGTGTGGTATGAGAATTTTTTGGGTAAGGTTTTGGCAAGGTTATATAATGGGTTAAAGAATTTTGTGAAAGTACGAAGAAAATTTGAGATTCTTGAATAAAAACTAGTTACATTAAATTTTGCCCTAATGCAACTGAACACTAGGGAGGCGCTCTTGAGTTGTACCCCTTTCTTCCAGTTGGGTTGGAAAATTCCCCCTTAAACTTAGTCCTTAGATAATTTTTAGGCTTCCTAAAGAAGGCAAGACTTGAATTTAATTTATTAAGTTGAGGTTTTGCTTTTATTTAGAAACCATTTTACCCATGGTGGGGGGTAGTTTTTAAAAAGATTAATACTTAAGCTGAGCTTTGTATACTCTAAGAATTATCCCTCTTTCAAAATGGCTTGATAAAACACCACTTCCTGTCCAGAGAGGAAGTTATTTTAGCTCAAGGACTGAAATATTTAGCAGATCTTTAGACAAAAGGAACAAATTACATTTCTCTCTGGCTTAAAAAGGGTGCTTGAGCCAGAGGGGGTTAAGAAACCCTCCCCCCTCCCCCTGATGGGGTGGTCTGGAGGGGCAGGGAGAGGTGGGGGTAGGGGTCCTTAGGCTCCCTGGGATGGAGGATCTTTTTTTTTTTTTTTTTTTTTTTTGGTGGAGATGAAGGGGTGGGTCTATGGTACATCACCTGAGTTGTGGGGTAAATGTAGAGAGTGTCAATCAAAGGCAGAGCTCTCAGAGCTGGGAAGGAGGCTCTAGATGGCGGCTGTGCCTTAGAGAGAGCGCGCTCTGCTCCCTGCCTTCGCCTCACTTTACGCAACTTTCCCTAACTTTCAGGCAGCCTCAGGGGGCCCCCGCAGCCCCCTGCCTGTCCTGGTGACTTACTGGGGTCGATTCGAACCTTTTTTAGGGAGAAAAGCAGCTTTTGGGAGCTTTCTTTTCGTGCCTTGTTGGAAAGAAGCAGCCGTACTGAGAGCCCAGGTCGTTGTTTTTTCCAGCTTAGAAGCCATGGCGCACCTCCATTTTTGTGCGCTCTCCTAATGAGGTTTTTTTTCTTCCGGACCCGTTTTAGGATTAATTGTTGCTGTATTTTTTTGACCAGTTAACATATTTGAGGATAATTTTATTTATTTTTTGTTTTTTAACGGAGAATTTTGTTTTTATTTTTAATTATTTGGATCTGATATTTTTCTACTACTAGATAGGACTCTTGCTTTGGACCTACTACATGGATCAGGTAAGTTCATGATCATTAGTGATAATTTAAAAGATTTATATGTTTATGTTTGCTTTATTTTCTGTAAATATGAGAAATTCCTGGATGACGCAATAAGATACAGAGATTGTTATTTGTATCCAGTGTGTTACTTTGAGAAACTTTCCTTATTGATAGTGATGATTCTCCCTGTTCGGTTTAGCCTGTTTTTATGTGTTTTTTTTTTAAAGAAAAAATAGAAATATTTTGCTTTTTGGTGCTTAACCGCTGTTGTGTTATAACAATATCGTTACATCGTCAGGACTTTGTTCCTGATAATAAAAAGCATCGATAGAAGCTGGGACCTTACCTTTCTTTCAACTTTTGACAGTAAATACCTGGGCACAGGACTTCAAAGCAAACACAGATTCCCCCTCCCCCTTAATATTTAAGAATTAAAAGATGATGAGAAATAAGGACAAAAGCCAAGAGGAGGACAGTTCGCTACACAGCAATGCATCGAGGTATGAGCTATCAACTTTCTTCCTTTTTTCTTTTTTTTTGGGGGAAACCTCAGCTTACATTGTTCACCTTGACAGACAAGGATAGCTATCTGTTTTATTTTAAGTATTTTACTAATTTGGATTCGTTTTTTAAAGCGTGACCTTGAGATTGCTAATATGCCACACCCTAATTTTTTGGTAGCAATTTATGAAAGTTAAGTTGTGACTTAAGGCCTCTTACAGCAGTCAAAAGGTAAGGTACCTTTATTCAAGGGGGCCTTTCCTGTAAACTACAGTTTTTTTGTCAATAAATTTCAGTTTTTAGGTTTTCGTGCTGTAGGAAAATGACCTTGTCGGTTTAGCCATTGCTGCATTGCACCATTTTACATACAAGGCAAATTTTTTCTTTGAAGAATCTAGGATACCCAAACTTGTAGCTGAAGGCCATAGAGGAGCCTTGTGGTAGTAAATTATAGTAAATAGACATTTGAGAAAGTTATATGAATGAAAAAATGTACATTTTAAAATGAAATTGCAAAAAGGACCCTTTGACTGATGTCTCTCAGTTTATATTTTTATTTGACTCTGTATTTCTTTTGATACTCTTGACATTTTAGGAAATTTTGATAAGATTTATCAAAACCTTTACTCTCGATGATTACAGTTCCTGCATTTATGAGATCAGACCTGTGATCACAGAAATCTTGGAATACTATTAATATGCTTTTATTTTGTGTTTGCTACTGATTGTAATTGTATGTTTTATATTTAAAATACTTTATGGTTTGCATTTGTATGCTTATATTCAGACAATGCTCTTTGGTTGGTAGATGTAGTATTTTATCCTTGCATTTTAGTTGTAGCTGCTTTAAATTTATTGATTTATTTCGACAGAGTCGCCTGGAATGCTTTATCTCCTGAAGCTTACAAATGTACTGTTTGTTCAAATCATGATTTGTTTCACATTTGTTGGAGTTCACCATATTAGTGACTAAGTAATAAAGCCTCTAAGATGTTTTGTTGTATGAAAAGCCTCTAAGATGTTTTGTATGATCTGTATATTAATTTTTTAAAGTATATATGAATGCATTTCTTGATGTGTGTTCTATGAATTGTCATGTTATAAATTTTAAATCATGCATTTAACAAGAATTTGATTGGTTATATGATTTTTTTCTCCCCAGCTTTGCTCTTTCTTTTATAATTTTATATAAACAATATACTTTATTATTAGGTTAGTGATTTGAAAGTTTTGAAAATGGTTTATTAATAATGTTAAATTTTTATGTTTTATAAGACTTAAAATATTTTGACCCTTGCTTTTAAAAATACCTTTCCAAATTCTTTTGCAAATTGAGTTGTCACATAGTTTGGATTACTGTCTCTGGAATTGAATTGCCCATGTATACCTAGGTTAGATTTAGGACAGAAAACTTCTCTACTGATTCTAAACTGACTTTTCTGAAAAGTGATGGTGATTTGAACAAATAGGAATCCCCAGGTATCTTTGACAAATTATTAAAGATTCAATACCTAAAATTGGTACTCCCTTGAGTGTATGATTTGCATATCTCACATGGGTTTTGGCTTTCTCAGGCAAGGTTTGTGGTTAACATCATTGATCAGACTCTGCTTTCTAATTTAAAAAAATTAAGCGGTGTTGTTATTCTTTCTTTTAATGATACTCTGACCTGGAAAACTACATGGAAGTTGCCATGCATTTGTCTCCTGGTAATGAGGTTGCAGCTTAACTAGAGGCATGCACTGTACTTTTAAATGTCTTTTTTTGTCACGTATATTTTGATTCATATACCTGATGAGTGTCAAAAAATATTTGAGAGACTCCTTGAAAAGAAGATGGAGTGTTAAATTACTTTTACCCTAAATTGCATACCTTAATACATGCACATAATTATGACATCACTTCCTTTTAAAATTGTAAAGCTATAGAATGTTAGTGGTGTTTTATTGTAGTAGATTAATGTTATTTTTAAGTGAGCTAAAATTAAGGTGACTTATGGTAGCCAGAACTTGGTTCCTTAATCCATCAGAATTTCTCCATAAGGACCTAGTTTCTGTGGCATAAAGTCTATAGCGTTTAGGGAATACTACAGATACCCACTTTTGCAGCCTGAGCCACAGGAGAGGAAGGGAGGAGTTTGCAGGTCAAGTAAACTTTTTGGTCTGAGATTTACTTTAGGACCTGAAAGAATTGAGTGTAAATTTAGGTATGGCTGGTATGCTCCTGTTTTTGGAAATAATGGCAATACTTAATAGTCATTTTGTAAGTTTGTTGTTCTTTTGAAGTTAATGCTTAAGTATAATGTTATACTTTGTATATCATGATTTTTGAAGGTTAAAAAGTTCACTTTCAAAAACATGATTTTAAAGATACTTGATATCTGTAAATTTTTAAATATTTGAAACAAAGTTTTCGTGATAGACATATATAGAAATGTATACCACACACTTATCTAAAATAATTTGCGGTTTGGGGTAACTTCAGTAATATCACAAAATGGAAAGAGAAGGAAATGGGAATGGAACTGCACACAAAGAGCTGTGTGTTCTAGGACGCTGCGTTTTCAATTTATCATAAGAACTGAAACAGTTTATTAAATTTATCTCCAAAACGTCTGCCTCTGAACCAGATTTTATTTTGATAACCTGAGGTGCGGGCAAAATCTTTTTAATCAGCCTTTTAGTTGTTACTCTAAAAGGCTGGGGATAGTTAGAAGTTGGCATAATGCAGTTGCTTGTGGAGTGGAACAGGGAGTTTTTTAAGTGGCAGCCATTTTATGATGCTGATAATTCTTAGGAATCGGGATTTTTTGAGAAGATTGAAAATAAAGCGAATTGAAACCTGAAATACCGAAGTATCTCCCCCCTCCCCCTTTTTTGTTCTTTGGTACTGAAATAAAGGGCAGCTTGGTAGTTAGCGCCGGCAGCAGCTCTCTGAGCCCCTGGCATCTTGGTGCAGGTCCAGCTCAGTCACAAAATGGCTGTTCCTTTGTGCCGCAGCGCTGACAGACATACTGCATTGCACTGTGTACTCGCCAAACAGCAGGAAGTTGCCGTGCCGAGTTCAAAGGCCGGCCGGCGCCGGCGCCGACTGCTGATTGGCTGTGCGCGCGCTTGGTAACAGCGGGTCAACAGCGGCGGCCTGTGGGCAGGCTCCGCCCTGCGACGTCAGGCGCCTCGTCGCCGGGAGGGGCGAACGCAGTGACGTTAGGCTGCGTGCGCAGCCTACGTCGTTCCTCTTTGCCTAGGCAGTCGCACGCCAAGGGGCACGGGGGTGGGGTGGGGTGGGGTGGGGTGGGGTGGGGGGGAGGGGAAGGGAAGGCTGTCTGGGACTTTCCGGTGGGCGCCCTCTCCTGCGCGATTTCGCCCCTGGCGGCGCCCTCCATCCAGCCGTGTGGCCGTCTCCACCCTGCAGCGTGTATTTTTGCCCATCCCTAGGAATGGTTTTCCTCATTTAGAAGCGGCTTCTGCTTTTGGAGAAAGTAAAAGGCACTAATCGGAAACCTTCAAGTCGAAAACCTGCCAGTTTTTATCGTTTTCGCTTTCCTTTCTCATATCCTAGCGGGTCTTTTTTTTTTTCTTTTTTGTGTTCACTGTGAAGAGATTAGTGAGTTTGTTACCATTGACCAAAAGCGTTTCACTATCAAGAGGAGATATTTTTATTTTAATTGAAACTTGTTAATGGTGTTACAGCTGTTGTTTAATACATGGCTCATAAACAAAGGGAAGATTATTTGAACTTGTCCCCGTGCATTTTTACTTGGTACCAAACATTTTCTCAATTGGCATTTGATGGAGAAAAACTCAGGTCAGTATGTGCAAAGTGATTTATTTTTAAGATTAACAGCGGGATAGTTAAGTAGAAAATAGCTAGAGATTTTCACCTGACCAGTAACTACTAGGTTACTAACATTAGGTTAACTTAAACAACAGAATACAGCAATAGGCATCCATAACTGTGCAAACAAGTGTTAGAAAACAACTCTTCTTAAGTGTTAAAGCACTTGCTGAAGAATAGTGACTCCCAAAGCTTGGCCAGTAGTGGAATTACTTGGCAAAATCTTAGGAAACTTCTCAGATCCCCCATTCTGGAAATTTTAATTCAATCCTGGTAAACTTGTTAAAATGCTGTAATGATGCTCATGGTCTGCCTTGTTTGGAAACCCTTGCAAGGATTTCTGGTTTAAAAAAAATCATAGCTTACCAACGGTGACTGTAATTTGGTCACAAGTAATGAATTTAAGTAAGATGGAAAGACTATATTGGTGTTTTCGTAATCGTACCCTGGTGAAAAGTTTTTTTCTAAGCTTTTGGAGTGTTTTTAGCAATAACTGGAATGATCTGTCACATAGTTGGCAATAGTTCAGAAATTTTTTATTGAGTAAAAGTATGGTACTTTGAAAGAGATGTTTACCTGGGCATATCGTGAGTTTCTGAATAAAGTTTATAGAAGATAAAATTAACTACATTATTAATTGGTTTTGTAGGTTCACATAGTCTTGGTTCTTTACGAAGAATTCTTTGTGGAAACTTTAGGTGAAATTGGGTTTTCAGTTTTATAGACTCGTTCATCAAAGCTTCTGTAAATGATTTTTAAAGTATATGCTCAAATATATATGATGAAATTTTTAACAGCTTTAGGGACAAATACTTAAGAATTTGATGATCATTAACATATTAGCAACTTCTGAAGGTGGATATAAAGCAAGAAGAAGAAAGGTTCTTTCTGTGTATTGAGATTGAATTCTGGTTAGTTGTATTAAAATTGTATTTGCTAAATACCCTAAATTAAAAGATAGAATTAAGTAACACTGCAATCGTGTTCCAGGATATGAACTGCTCTGTTGTAGATGTAATAAATATTGTTACTATGTGAGTTAAAATGAATATTATGATATAGCAGTATATCTGTGAACAGTTTGCATGCCACTTGGAGCCAATTAACTTTAAAGAACCAGAGTATTAGGTCTGTTCATTGAGCTTTCTATGGGTTTTCCTCCTGTGTGCAGAATGTAATGAAATGGCAAGAAAAGTGCTGATTAATCTTTCCTCTTTCTTTTGGATTCTTGTTTTGAAAACCTGCAGTTTCCAATTGATATTTGGCTCTTTGGAGAGTAACATCTTTTGTAAAGGTTAAGGAGTTGCAGGAAGGTGGGCAAACAGTATTTCATAAGAAGCTTTAGTCATAAAAAGTTTTAGCAAGTTGTTGTTTGAGAGATGAATCTGGAAGTTTAGTTGAATTTTACCTGACAGTACGTGAAACTCACAGATTTTATAATTGATTGGTTTACTTACCCCTTCCCATATACAGCAAACCCTGACAACTGTGAGAGATACCTCCTACAACCACCTGTTTTCAGACTCCTGTCATTCATTACTTGTGACCAAATTACAGTCACCATAAAATGTGGCACAGTCAACTTGCTCCTGACATAAAAATTAAGTGACTGCTCTGTGTGACATTTGGTAAATTTATTCTGGGCATGAGCATCAGTTTTTTAAGGTCTTTTAGCTTTTTTGTTTGTTTTGAAAACCTTAGAACTCAGTTGACTTTCTTAAGGAGGGCGTTTTAGCGAAGAAACGGTGTTCTTTTTAATCACCCAAGAGTTATTTTGCATACATATAAAAACAACTGTGTTGGCCTACTTAGCTGGTGTTTGGTACTATAGCTGAATAATTCCCTCCTGCATTTCAACCTGATTGATTGGGCATTGAATTCAAATTCATACCTCACCAAAATTGCCTATTACTACTTCTTTGGAACTTCAGTGTTGTTAGTATAAATCCAAACAACAGAAGTTGACACAATTCACCAAATGCCCAGGGTCTGTTTTATGTTTATTTTGTTTTCAGTAATTTAGCACAGTGTTGGAGCACATATTTTATATGTTATGACCTTGCCCCTAATCAGTCTAAACTAATTGATAAGGGAAGTCTGGGGGCAGAGACCCTTTTATTAAAAGCTCTTCTACTGGGTGTTTTGGAGGTGGGGGGATAAGGCTTTGCTTGGTGAAATAAATCATGGAGAATGTAGGTGTATGGAAGGCACTCATGCTGCATTTCAAAACAGTTCCAATTTAGCATCTTACTGTTAACATGTTTGGTTAAGTCCCTTTTTTTCTTCCAGTTTTATTGAGATATAATTGACATACAGCACTGTATAAATTTAAGGTATACTGCATAATGATTTGACATACATACATCATGAAATGATTACCACAATAAGTTTAGTGAACATGCATCATCTGGTAGATACAAAATTAAAAAATTGTTTTCCTTGTGATGAGAACTTTCAGGATTTACTTTTTAAACAAGTTTTATATATAACATACAGCAGTGTTAATTATATTTATCGTGTTTTACCTTACATCCCTAGTACTTATTTGTCTTATACTGGAGGTTTGTACCTTTTAGCTATCTTTATTCAATTCCCCCTCCCCACAGACCCCTCATTACCCCCCCATCCCCCAACCCTGTCTCTGGTCCACAAATCTGATCTCTTTTTCTGTAAGTTAGTTTGTTTTTGAAGTATAATTGACCTACAACATTATGTTAACATGTTTGGCTAAGGTTACCATTTTTGTTATTTTAGTGATAGCTTCTGGAGAGTCCCTACAGTTTAGGGGAAAATGTGATTACTCTGATATTGATGGGGAGAGTGTTGCAGAAGAGCAGCAGCTAAGGCATCATTCTAAAGATAGTCTTGATTTTATACTTAGGATCCAGTTCTGATGAGTTATTTTGTAATTTGTGAAGTCTTTAACTGTTCCTTCCGTGCCGGGCAAGAGCTGTGTACAATGATGGGCACTAGTGCAGCATTTACTTTAGTACTGAAAACTTTTCTTCCCAATTTAGGCTAATGAAGTACACTGTTGGAATTCTCTCATTTCTGAAGTGTGGATATGGGACTTCCCTGGTGGTCCAGTGGTTAGGACTCCGAGTTTCCACTGCAGGGGGCTCGGGTTCGATCCCTGGTCGAGAACTAAGATCCCGCATGCCGCGCGGCACCGCCAAAAAAAAAGTGTGGATAATGACAGTCTTCACTGGGTTATGAAGGTTAAATCACACAATGCCTATAAAGTATTTAGCAAAGAGAGACTGTTACACTGAAAGTACTCAGTAACTGCAAGCTGCTAGTAATATTTTATTCCTAATGCTTCATCTTTCTTTCTCTAAGTCCCTCTTTTTTTTTTTTTATAAATTTATTTATTTATTTTTGGCTGCATTGGGTCTTTTGTTGCTGTGCGCGGGCTTTCTCTAGTTGCGGTGAGCAGGGGCTACTCTTCGTTGTGGTGCTTGGGCCTCTCATTGCAGTCGTTTCTCTTGCTGTGGTGCATGGGCTCCAGGCATGCGGGCTTCAGCAGTTGTGGCTCACGGGCTTAGTTGCTCCGTGGCATGTGGGATCTTCCCGGACCAGGGCTCGAACCCGTGTCCCCCGCATTGGCAGGCAGATTCCTAACCACTGAGCCACCAGGGAAGTCCCTCTAAGTCCCTCTTTAAGAGCCAGGCTGCCCGTGAGGTTCTGTGGCTGGTGGCCTGGCCTCCCACAGGAGTCTGGTCTATTTAGGCAAGTTAGGAGAGAGATTTGTTAAAATGAATTTAGGAGGCAGGTCCTCTTTTAGTTAGTTGAAACCTTGGGTGTATTTTGCAGTTAATCCTTTAATTGTTTTTATTTTTAAAATTTATCCCCCTGAGAAACCCAGCCTTTTGAAAGGAGCATATGACTCTTTCTGGAGTAGACCAGCTTGTGTGAGTCATAGCCCTCCTCTTGGCAGTCACTCTGAGTAGATGCCTTATTTCCTCCTTCTGGAGCTGGTAATTATTGCCCTGGTTTACCCTCTGCCTCACTTCCCTCTCAAGCTGTACAAGAGTGAATAATTAATACCAAGGTGCAGTGCTGTTTGGATATAAATGTAACTACAGTAATATTTACAACAAAATTTAATTGGCGGGACTTCCCTGGTGGCCCAGTGGTAAAGAATCTGCCTTACAATGCAGGGGATGCAGGTTTGATCCCTGGGCAGGGAACTAAGATCCCACATGCTGCGGGGCTACTGAGCCCACACACCTCGACTAGAGCCAGCGTGCTGCAAACTACAGAGCCCACACGCTCTGGAACCCGCGTGCCACAGATAGAGGGAAGCTCGTGCACCACAACGAATATCCCGTGTGCTACAACCAAGACCCGACGGAGCCAAAAATAAATTAAATAAATAGATAAATAATAAATAAATCTTAAAAAAAATCTAATTGGCTGTAGCTTGCTTTTACTAATCAGTCTTCACCATAGTGGCATTTGATTTAACATAATGCCTAATGTCCAGTTTATTCTGTTAGACCTATAGTCTCATGATCTGTGTTTTGGGTTTCCCCTGCTTTCTTCATTTCCTTTACTTTTGGTTTGAGTTGTCCAATTCTATTTTTTGTTTCTACCTCAGACCTTGGAGAGCTTCTAAAAATACCAATGTCCAGCCCAACCCCTGTGATTAATTTTTAAAAGCTCTCCATGTGTTTCCAATTTGCATGTGTTTCCATATGTTTGCATGTTTCCCCATGTGTTTCAAATATTCTGATGGAGCACTTGTTACATTTTTTTCTAATCCTTTGTCTCTCCATTCCTTGTCCTATTTTCTCAGTTCCCTTTTTAGGGCAGCTTGAATTTGGAGGTCTGGAAGCAATGGGGGATGGGGTGCTGATAAGGGGGAGTTGTATGCTTGATGGAAGAGGAAAAGTTTCCATTTCAGTGTCATGCCAGATCCTGCTGTAGCATACCTTTGAAATGTTTATACTGATGGGATTTTTTCACCTCCAATTGCTTTAAATTCTAGTGCTATCTCTTCGTTACTGTGATTGTCTACTTGAACCCGTTTAGAGACCTCCAAAAGTTTGGATTCCAGAATTAACTTTGAACAGTTACATTCCGTTCAGAATTCCTTTTCCCCATAGCTGATAAAGGTAACTTAGGGCTAGAGCAGTGGCCCTGGGTTGTGCTGTGAATCAGTTATTTAGAGTGATATCTGTCACCCACTGGTGGGCTGTGAATTGTAACCAGCGTTAACAACAGAATAAGAGAATAGAATATAAAAATAAACCTCAGGGTATTGCATTTGTATGAGTTACTTCTTTGTCCAGTCGTGGCTGGTAATCTTTCATTTGGATTTTGTCATGAAGGAAAATAACGTGTGGTGAATACCAGGGTAGATTTGCATTTTATTGAGTGTTCACTGTGTCAGGCACTGTTTCAAGGAGTTTTGAATGTATATTTTATTTAGTGTGAGGGTTAGTGTAGCAGAAATGATAGTGACCTCCTTCCACTAGCGTTCCCAGGTTAACTGTCACAGAGCTTTCTTCTTTTGAACTTCTGTGGGTGGTCCTGCGTCCTGCTGAGCTCTTCTTATACTCATGTCATCCTGTTCCTTCAGTGGGGTTGTGTACTTAATGAGGATTTATAGTTACTTCTCCTGCCCGTTTATTCTGGTTCTGCTTTCAGTTGTGCAAACCAGTAGATGAAATGATCGTTGAGATTTTTCATTGAAAAGTGCTTTGATTGTTTTGGAGAGATTCAATAATTGCTAACAATAGTGCCTACTATGAGCCTGCAACTTGTTCTAAGTCCTTGATATGTGTTACTTTGAGTTGTCCTCACATCAGGTCTGTGAGGTAGGTAGGATTATCACCCGTCTTTTGTAGATGAGAAAACTGAGGCACAAGGGGGAATAAAGGGTAGATAGAACTGGATTGAGACACGGGCAGTTTGGCTCCAGGATTAGATAGGTAAGAGGAAACTATGTAGGTGATTGGGGAAAGTAGTAAAACTGTAGACTAATTCTGTACTCTGTTTGTCTTAAAAAACTTTACATTTTTAAAGAAACCAAAAGCTGAAAATCACTGGTGTGATTTATGCCAGAGACAGATTGCTTTTCAAAAGGCGGTGATTTTACATGGAAAGATTCAGGTTAACTTGTATCCAGTGATTTCCCCTGGGGGTAGTTTGACAAACCGATGGGGGAGTAGTACGAGGAAAGGTAGTGGGTGGAGGGGTGCTGGAGACGAGAACCTGGCCCTCCTCTGGTTGGACAGACTCCAACACCACACATGGACTTTGGATTTGGCCACAGTTTGTAGAGACTGAGCTTTGCTTCTAATTTTTGTTTTTTGTTGTGGTAAACTTAATTCCAGCATAGGCTTTGCATCAGAATCACTTGTGAATTTAAAAAACCCGGGCCCATACCTGATTGGATTTGGGGGGTCTTGTAGTGGGAGGGGACTCGGGAGGGAAGAGGAGAGAGAGGAGGGGAGGGGAGGGGGGAGATTGTTGGAAGGGCTCCAGGTGTGTCCATTGCAAAGCCAGCGTTGGGAACACTTGTCCTATAGACATGCCCTCTGGGGAAATGGTTCCTGAGTGTGGTGGCTGTCAAAAACCTTAATTAGAGGGCGCCTTCAGTTCCAGTTGATAATGCTGGTTGATTTGACATTAAAATGGAGGCAGTATATGGCTGGTAAGTTGTCATTTTGAGGGAAGGGGGTGATGGGTCAAATCCTTGCAGTGTTCCAGTTCCCTTGCTTGATTAAAAAGTTTGTTTCCTCTAAATTTAGCTTTATATAGGCATTTAAGTCCCCAGATTTACTTGATAAGAATCACCTGAGGTGCTTGTTAAACATATTCCCAGGCTTCTTCCCTGGAAGTTTTGAGTTCAGTCATTCTGGGGTGGTGTCCAGGAATCTGTATGTTGAGCAACAGCCTCCCTTGATTCTTGCACTGAGGCAGGTTTGGGAAATAAGGGCTAATGGGACGGGACTTTGGGTCTCTTTTCTGTTTCTTTTTAGCTGTAGTCTCGGGCAGGAACCTCTGAGCTTGTTTCTCTATCTTTAAAATAGGAGTAAGGGTATATAGTATGTCTCTCTTGGGGAAGTTAGAATTAAGTAAAATACTGTTTTTATAACACTAGTTTTCAGCTTGGGGACACCACCTCCTCCCCCAGCAAGACTTTTGGCAGTGTCTGGAGGTATTTTGGGTTCAGGTCGGGGTGCTGCTGGCATCTAGTGGGTAGAGGCCAGCGATGTTGCTCAACATCCCACAATACACAGGACAGACCCCTTATTCCCCCCCAACAAAAAAACATAAATAATGCTGAGTGTGAGAAACTGGTCTAAAACACTAAAGTGCTTGCCACAGTGAGTGTTGGCTGTTATTAAGAAAGTTGGGAGGCCTCACTTTTCCTTTTCTGTGGCCTGATTCAGGGACTTCACTTACTTCCTATGACAGTGTTGTGGGAAGTTCCACATTTACTATTGAGGTTAGCAGCCAGGACTTTTAAATCTCCTTTGAGCTTTGGAGTTGCTAACTTATAAAAGTCTAAAACTGTAGCCTGAAAGTTGTTAATAAGGAAAGATAAGACTCAAAGGGCTGAAAAGAACTCCTGGTCAAATAAGTTCATCTAACCTCAGGGTTCTAAATGTATGTAAATACATCAGTTGGTATGGTAGATTATAGGGAGAGTTCTCTCTGTAACTGCCTTTCACCGCATGAAGGGTTAGTCTTCCATGTTGTTACCCGAGTAGAAAGCTTGCCTCGCCTTTTATGTTAATCCTTAGTGCTCTGCCAGACCCAGATTGGGATAGGTATTTGCCAAATGAATATTTAATTTGTACCTTACCCAGGCTTCTTGTTACAATTCACTTTTCCCTAATGATATGTATGCCTGGGTTCCATTTGTTTAATGCTTCCTAAACTATGTAGGACTACTCAAATGTTTACTGGTTATTGGGGAGCAGAGTAGCATAATAGAGATAAAGGTGCCTTCTGCCTGGCACCAGTTGAAAATTTTAGAAGTATGGTTATTAAAAGTAGATTTTTTTTTCCCTCCTTTATCATTGGGTTTCTTAATCTTGGGGTGGGGTGGGCTGGTTTACTGATGGGACTGAATTAACCCTTTATCTTCTGAAACTACACAGCATTTTTGAGTGTATTTTGTCTCTTACATATATGTACTTTTTTCTGAAAAGAGGATCCTTAGTGTTTCCAGTGTTAAAGTGAGTTTCAAAAGAATTGCCGAATCCTAGGAAGGTCTGCTCCGGAATACTGATCAGTTCTTCAATGTTAGAAACAGCTCTTTTTTGAGAAATTAAGAAAAATTCAGGGAAGTTCAAAGAATAAAATTAAAGTTTTCAACAAGTTAGATATAGTTAAAATCCTATTCACCCCTTTTCCCTAGTCACTTTCATGAACTTGGCATATAAAAACCTTGGCATTTTAAAACGCACATGGTTCATGTAATATATTTTGTGTTTAAAAAAATATGATAGTTTTGAAATTGTCATATTGATATTTATAGATCTGATTCATCCCTAGTCTTAACTGTTGTAGTTAATTGCATAGTATGAATGTTTCACATTTTATTTTTGTATTTTCATACATGAACATTTAGGTTATTTCCTTTTTTTTATCTTATGAGCAGAGCTCTGAACATTTTTATACTTTCCATCTCCTGCACACATTTGATAATTTGTTTAGGTTATATACCCACTGATTAACTCACACGATTCATGCACATTTCTAGGGTAATATGCCAAATAGCTTTCCAAAGCTTCTACTGATTACTTTTTCAGTAATGGTATATGAGTACTATTTTCCCTACTTTCTCATGATACTTTAATGTTAACCAGACTTTAATTTCTGCCAAGCAGATTAATGTAAAATAATATGTTGTAAATACACTTCCCAAATTACCAGTGAGGTTTAATTACCTTTTTATATGTTTATGGGCTATTGCAGTTTGGGTTTTGTAATTGTCCATTTCCTTTGCCTAGTTTTTTATTGGATTTTTCTTTGCTATGTAATTCTTCATATGTTGTATGTATAAATCTTTTGTTGTGTATACACTGAACTTTCTTTTCTCAGTCTCTTACTTGTCGTTGAAACTGGTTTATAATGTAGCTTATTCTTAAGAATCATAGGACCTGAACTAGAGGTGGAGGAGATCTTAAAGGTACTGTTCAATTTATTTAAGGAGCTACATCCAGTATTTTTTTCATCAGTAAGAAACTCGTGACTTAATCTTCGCCTTCCTGTCCTCTTATGACACATAGAAGTGCCTTGTCCTGCGCCACCCTTGGAATGATTCTGGCCTTAATCTCTTGTTGGGTGGCTTAATAATCTGTTTAACTGATTATGACAGGGACAGCAACACCACTTAGAGGTTAATAGTAGTGTGGATTTCATAATTCAGGCTGTGGGGCTTGGGGGGTGACATACACACACTTGGGCTAGGCCTCTTATGTAAAATGAAGAGAAGGATTGGAGGGGAATGTTTGCAAATGGCACAGAAGTGCTCCACAAATGTTAGCTATTTTAATATTGATAGAACATAGTCTGGAGATAAACTTTATGGAATTCCAGTGTAGATGGCTTTGCGTTTTTACCAGATTTTGCTTTCACCACCACCACCAACAAAAAATACAGCTCTGCCAAGCAGTTCGGCCATTTTGTAAGTTTAGGAAAATAAACAGTACCCAGTAAGTGCTGAAATGGCAGCTCTTGGGCCTAGAACCCGCAGGCTTGCTCTGTAGCGAAGTGTTGCTGTGCTGCCCTCTTGTGGTTATCTGGGAAGCGGTGATTAAAAATTAAAAATGGAACAATAGCTATTAATGCTGCTTGCTTTCAGAGTCCAGTTGTAAGAGACACTTAATCACTCCATTTTTGCCAGCTTCAAAAAGGATTTTGAACAGATGTCAAATCTTTTTTATCAGTGAGTGAAAAGAAGTAAGCTTTTTTTTAAATAAGCATTTTTCTATTGGAATTGAAAAACTCCCAATTTTGACTTGTCCCTTTTATTTATTTTTGCATTGTATTTCCCTTGTGATGATTGTTCAATCAAATTATAAAACTTGTTTGCAACTTAGGTTTTGAGTAATTTTTAGGTAAACTTATTTTTCATGAGGATTCTGTATTTATGGTGGTAAATCATTCCTGGAAATTCCATTTTTAATTGCCTTATAACTGTTAATGCCATTGGAAATCAGGTAATTTTATTACTTTAGGTGAAAGCTTAGCTAAAGGACTACTCACCCACTAACTTGATTTGTTCCTTTTTTCAGTCCTGTGGACATCCCACATCTCCTACTCTAAATCAACATTACAAGCTACAACTTAATATTGATAGTATTTAGTATTATCATTCAGCATTAATAGTGAATCTGCATAATATTTCAGGAAATATCCTGCCTTTGGAGTGAATAATTAGACCGTCAGTGCCTTAAATGTGAAGGTATTTATAGTTTTTTCCTAAATATTCTTTTTCTCTTTCAGCATTTAGAAACTTGTCCTCCTAGGAGAAGTATGCAAATTAATTCATTTATGCCTTTATTAAGGCTTATTTTTAAAAATGTTTTTCCCCCCGAATATTATTTTAGGTCTCTTAAATCTGACTTGTTTTAGAAATGATGGGAAAAACAAAAAACAAAAAACACTTGGTCTCACCCTCATTCATATCTTTAGCTCATTTTGTATAGGATTGGGGATACTTAACATCCCTTGCCTTGAATTTGACTCTTTTGGTTGGATTTTTTATGAACCATTTGAAACATTAAAAAGATACTTACATAACAAATGACTATGAACTCAACCACTCAGCCTCAGTCATAAAACCCACCAATATCATTTTTTTTTTTCCTTTGGTCTGCGTCAGCTCTTAGTTGAGGCGTGCAGGATCTTTATTCGTTGCGGCACAGGCTCTTACTTGTGCGCGGGCTTCTCTCTAGTGTGGCGTGCGGATTTTCTCTTTCTAGTTGTGGCGCGTGGGCTCTGTAGTTCGCGGCACGCGCTTAGTTGCCCTGTGGCATGTGGGATCTTAGTTCCCACGGACCAGGGATCAAACCCGCGTCCCCTGCATTGGAAGGTGGATTCTTTACCACTGGACGTCCAGGGAAGTCCCCCACCAATATCATTTTCTGATTACATCTGCCTCCCTCAACCCCCAGAGGTAAATACAATTGTAAACTTGATGTTTATCTTTTCTTGGGTTTGACTTTCAGAGTTACTAATTTTTTTTTTTTAATTGCACCAGTAAGTAGTTCATGGAATCCACTAGGTACTCAAATAACCCATCCCACAGAGTAAACCACTGTTAGCAATTTGGTGATTAAAATGTATTTATGCACATAGACATAGATGTGTTTTTTACCTAAAAGGTGTTATATGTATTTTTATGTTTCCAGAGGTCACTTTCCTACACAAACACAAATACAGAGCTGCACATGAAGGCATATATACAAATATATTATAGTTTTATTGGTTATAGTGAACAATTTGGAAATCTAAATACTCAGAAATACAGAGATATGGAAGTGTATCACGGATATTTGTTGCTGGTTGGTTAAGAGAACAGTTTAAAAATAACCTAAATGTTCCATTAATAAGGGGGCAGTTTAAATAAATGTAGTGTATTCATCCTATGAGGCAGTTCAAAGAGAATGAGATATTCATATACACACATATACCCTGATGTGGGAATTGGCATTGGATGTTTACATCACATTTGCAATGATTTATGTCACAGGTTAAAAGAGGGCACAGGCCTGAGATGATCTAGGACGGAGACCCAAGCCATGGAGGCCAGAGCCTACACCTTTTAACTGTACTTCCTCTTTTATCCTCTTGCCTGGTGACCACCTTCTGAGTGGTCACAGGTGGAGAATAAGTGACTTAAGATGCCTTAGTCAGCTGGACTAGTCAGCTTTCCTGTGCAAAGGACCAAGGAGTCAGTAAGTACAATGAGGCCTTGTAGGTACTCAGTCGCTGTTACAGGGTTGCCTGACTGGTTTTGGATGTTGTGTAACAGGGATAAGGTTTATTTTCTGAGTCTCTAAGGCTTTGAACTCTTGTGGTAAAATAGAATATGGGCTTTTTAGAGCCACACTTGAGGTGGAATTCCTGCTCCCCTCCCCGATTCCGCCAGCACTTTCTAGTTTTGTCATTGACCAGGTTATTTAAAACTTTTTAATTTTTTCATCCTTCACATGGGAATAATAGTGTCTAAAAGCGTTGTTCTGGGAAATAAAGTGAACATGTAACGTACGCAGCGTATTGCCTGGCACCTGTTAGATGATAGGCAATTAAGAAATGGTCTTCCCCTTCTGCTCCCCTTCCAAGGTGGACGCCCTCCCCCTCCATTTATTCTCATTGCTTTCTCATCTTAACTAAAGTCCCTTCAACTGCGTTGTGCTTGCTGTGGGCCACACTGGACATTCCCAGTGTACTCTCCTGTTCATTCTGTGGACATGTTTGTCAAGTGATAGTGCCTCATTTCTAGTTTGGAAGGGAGTGGTGGTAAATAACAAAAATACAAAGCCTCTCTCTCTCTTTCTTTTTTTTTTTTGAGCCTTTCTGGCTTCGTGCCGTGTGTCTTTTATCTCCTGGTTGCTGAACTTGGGGTCCTTTCTGCTGATGTTACTCTAGGTTGTGGGTTGCTGCTTGCTTCCTCCTCTGCTCTGCCTCTTCTAAATGAAAAGATAGTTTTTAAGCGGAAGAGTTGAGTGAGCTGTACACTTTTTTTCCTGTAGAGTCCATCAACTTTAGTCTTTTTGCTTTAGAGTATCCTCACTCCTACCAGCATGCCCATGAATTACTTTTTAACTATTGGAGAACAGGGGGTGGTATATTGCCTTCAATTTTCCCTGGCCGTGTGTGTGTGTGTGTGTGTGTGTGTGTGTGTGTGTGTGTGTG